>NW_027494964.1:0-272791 GCF_021521415.1 Bidens hawaiensis
CACCAAAACCGAACCATGAGATTTCAAACCGGCTGAATTGCTTCTGCTAGTTCAGTTTGGTCGGTTTCAACAGTTTATAACTATGGGTGTGAATGGGTCAGTTTGGGGCTCAAACTAAACCAACAACCAAAAGTTTAGTTTTTGGGTTTTCGAAAACCGACCAGTTTCAGTTTTTCAAGGTTAACAATGGCTTCAGCTCGGTTTTGGGGTGGGTTCGGTTATGTAGATTGTTTTGGCTACAGCCGGTTACATCATTTCCTACACAATTTACATAAACAACCTTTTCACCAATTCTCCATTGCAGACGCCTTTTGTCATCCATTGCATAATCATCTCGAAATTTTCACTCAAATCGCTTGAAAATCCACGCGTGTAGTATAAACAGAAAGAAGTTGAGTTTCTTGGTACCATATACTCTCGGAGGAAACACGTGCTATCCCAAATGGATGAATTATCTAAAACGATCGAGATTATTAAACTCTTACCAATAACAAAAAAATGCTGCAAGTACACTTAGGCATGTAAACAAACTGAACGTTCAGTGAACTGTTCGTGAACCGTTTGGCGGGAAGTTCGTTTATGTTCGTTAATTTAATAAACGAACGAACATGAACAAAAAAATTTGTGTTCCTTCAATTAAACAAACAAACATGAATACATGTTTCGTTCGCTCATTTATGTTCATGAATGTTTCGTTTATTTATGTTCATTTACATATTAATAAAAAATAATTAAATATTATCTGAATGAGCTGTCTACTTAATGGTTTTATAGTTGTTTGTCTGTGTTCATTTATGTTTGTGTTCATTTACTTTTGTTCATATATGTTCGTTTCTACCCGCTTATCTTTGCTCATTTATGTTTGTTTATGTTTGTCAATTGTCCGTTTAGATTTTAAACAAACAAACATACATGAATACAAACATGTTCATTTTTTAAAATAACGAATATATTTGTCTGATTAAGTGTTTGTGTTCGTATTCATTTAAAGTTAAATGAAGGAACACGAACATGCCGTTGTTGTTGTTTTTTCGGCTCGCTTACAGGCCTAAGTACACTTAACAACAATGGACTAAACGCGTACATGTAACCTGGGCTCTTTCTGGTGCAAACTTGTCATCTTCAAACACTCGTGTAATTCTGTTAACAAGACTACTTTTACCAGATCCTTTCGGGCCGATTATTAGAAGAGTGGTTGTTTTCGGCACGTTGTAGTCACTCATGGTCAAGCCACCTACGTTTTCGACCCATGATCCCGGTGTATAGCTGGGAAGCATACAAATTACATTGTAACCTTACACACAAATATTTATAGAAAAAAGTACAAACTGATAATGGCATCATCATTAGTAAAACTGTAAAGTAATGTTGTTAACAAGATAAAAAGTAATTATGATTATATACAAAATTATGATAAAAATAACTAAATATGTAAATAATAGTATATATTATGTTATCTAAATATAAAAAAATGATTTATATGAAAGGGAGAGTTTATGAGAAAACCACAAAGTTGACAAAACCGAGAAAACTACAACTAAGCAAACAATATTCTTTTTATCTTTTCGTTTTTCATCTCTTTTAGTTATAAGGTTAGTATTGTAAAAAAAGCAAGTAAAAATGATGTAGCTCACGAAGTTACGCATCTCACTAACATATAGTTTTTATGGGAGAGTTCCGGTACAAATAAAATTAACATATTAAACATACAAATAACTAGAGTAATTATAATTTTAAACGAGAGTAATTATGTTATAAAAAATATAATAGTGTAATAATAATTACTCTAGTTTAAAAGTTATAGTGTAATAATAATTACTCTAATTTTAACATAATTACTATAGTTATTTTTACATTTCTCGCGATAAAAGTCATTTGTATATGATCCAAACTACGGGGCAAAGATTAATAAGATGAAAAGGAAAATATTGTTTAAACTCATGATCCATATGAATAACGAGTCCTTAACCGAACCGAACCAAACCGAATTATGAAATAGAAAGAAATCAGGAAAAAAAGAAAAGAAAAGAAAACCTCAAAACTTTAGTTTTAACTTGATGGAGCTCCATGTTGTCAACTCGATCCTTTAAATCATCGTAATCACTGTTAATTCGGTTTTCAAGGTTTCATACTCATCTTCTTCGATGGTGAAAACTGTACCGCCGCCCATTAGAAATTGGATGAGATGTTGGTGATAATAATAATTATAATAGAACTGGATTCGACTACTACGGACTTTTTCTCCATCTTTATTATTGTAAGTGAAAACAATAATATAGTAAATTAGTTGTGTTCTTGTGATTTATGGGGAAGATCAACTTAAGTCCCTGCTTTTTTAAATATGATCTGTTTGAGTACGTTTTGTTCTTGTTTAATAACTGTTTGAGTCGCTTGTCTTAAATTCTGTTTCTTCTACTTTCTAAAAATTGATTGAATTACTTTTTACTACTATCTGTGTTTTCAACTTATCACTCATCCGTATCTCTATAAATACACTACAAAATACTATATTTCTTTTTTATGTTTAATTAAATAATATTTTTTATACATTTATCATTACAGTTTCTCTCTCATCTACTCACAATCAATTCTAAAAATATTAATAACAAACAGGGGCAAACTTTGTTTACCCAATTTTTTAAAAAATCACTACATTTTCTATCCCCGTCCTATAATTTACACTCACAGTCACTTAAAACTTCACCATATAATTTGCAAATTTCCCTCACATATTTTTAGGGGATATGATGAGAATGCTCTAATGGGAGCCATAATTTACATGTGTTCACTTCGATCTATCAATCAGCAATCTCGTTTGCTTTTGTGACGATTGAGGAATTGTTGATCATCATTCCCACCAAATTCGAGCCCTACCCAATATTTCACAGTTCTCATCTTCTTCATTTACGAGATCGAGGTTATAGACGAACGATGTATCAGATTGGATTCACTCTTGTGGTGCAACTACACGCTATCGGATTTCCAGAATGAATACAGACCTTGGTCGAAGATTCTTGTGTCGTGTAAGTCTTTCAATCTTCAAATTTCTAATGTTAATTCTAATTAGGGTTCGTGATCATTTTTTATTTTAATTTTGGATGATACAGTTTTAGGATTTAAGGTTGTTAAATGTTTAAATTTGGTTGATATTTTAAGGTTGCAAGTCGTAATTTGCTATTGTTGAATGTATGAATATGATTGATTTTTAATTTCGTTACAGAAGGGGAGTTACGGATAGCTAAGGTGGACTGATACTCTCACGTGTCCTAGATATGAAAGGATAATCCCTTCTTTGGTCAGAACTATCAACAAGAAAGACGAATTTGTAAGAGCCAAAGCAATGAATGTCACAAAATTGAAGATTGTGTTAGGAATTAGTTGGACATTCTTTTTTGTTAATGTACTTAGCTTTTGAGTAGTCATGTAGTTTGAATTTATCTTATGAAAACCTCTAAGGTTCTATTTCTAATGGTCAAATGTGTTCACTATCTTCTATTAGATTAACAATTTTTTGTTGATTCACATCTTTAATTTTGTATTTAGGCAGCCATGTAGTAACCATCTTGAAGTTGGTAATGTTGAAAAGGACGCCGGTCCATTGACAGGGGAAAATATAGATACCCTTTTTTAGTGCAAGAAGTGGAAGAAGAACAAGTGAAATACATGCATGAAGAACAGTACGAAAAGGAGTCGGTGTTTGATTATGACCATAATGCATTACAATGCTTGGGATTATGATAGTCCTGCATATAGGGTGGTATTTTCGTACCATAATTCATATGAACGCGGGCATGATTCAGATTCAGAATTATCAAATGATGAATGTCATTGGAAATAAGTCTGTATTTGACTTATTTATATTGTTTGACTTTAGTATGTTTTTTTTTATATATATTTTTTTATTTAAAAAATGTTTCACGTCTAAAATGACTTTAACAAATGCTTGGTTCCCTTTGTTTGTTACCTTTGACGTGAGCTTTGTATATTAATAGTCAAACAAAGTATAAAATAAAATTAAAAGTAACCAGTCGGGTGGCATGCATAACATCACAAAGTCAAAAAGTCAAACAAAGTCTAACATCAACTTGTAAATATTATTTACAAGTTAATCGAGCTGTAAACGAGCCGAGTCGAGTCGAGCCAGAGTGTGCTCGAGCTCGAGCTCGAACTTAATCGAACTGGCTCGAGCTCGACTCGTTTTCTTTATCGAGCTCGAGCTCGGCTCGTTTAAAACTCGAGCCGAGCTCGAGCTCGTCGAGCCGGGCACCTTTAACTTTTTTAATTTTTATTTTTAATTTTTTTATTTTATATTTTACAAATTTTGATATATAAAATAAAAAAAAGTATAACTTTAACATACATATTATATAAAATTTATAAGCTAGAGAATCTATAAATTTATATGTTTTATTTTCGTTATTATTTTTTAAGGTTTTAGGTATCGAGTGACATAATATATGTATAATTTTTATTTATTTATTTTTTGGTATGATATTAATATATATAAATATTAATATTTAGGGTTTAATCTAAACGAGCCAACGAGCCGAGCCAAGACCGAGCCACGAGCCGAGCTGACCCTAGCTCGAGCTCGGCTCGTTTAGAAATCGAGCCGAGTCGAGCTCATTTAGAATCGAGCTTTTTTCGAGCTATTTTCGAGCGAGCCGCGAGCCACGGGCTTTTTGAACAACCCTACTTGTGATCATATTTGGCACAATACTTAACTTTCTAAAAACTTGGATGCAAGTGTTTCAGGTCAATCGAAATCTTACAAAAGACAGCCTTGTTGGACGTAATTTCCAACTTAATAGGCAGTGGCGGAGCCAGGCATTTTATTCTATGGGTTCGGGATTTTTCGATGCTTGGTTTATTTCAGACGTCAAAGTTTTCGAACCTGGATGCATTGGGTCGGGTCGATCATTCGGTTAAATAAATAAAATGCAATATCATTATTATAACAAAAGTACATCGTCAACATTTAATAAAATATAAAGTCATATTAAATAAAAAATATATAACATATTATAATTGTTTCATATGCGTTTTCATGTTTTGAAAACGATTCATAACATATTCAATCATGTTTTGAAAACGATTCATAACATATTCAATATAATTGTCACCCATCCGATTACTTGTTTCGGTGTCATGTTTAAGAATGTTAATTGAGTTGGGCTTGTTAACCGATTATATGAATAACTTTAAGCATTTTTTTATAATCTATATACAAATTATTATTTGTCCATTTATGATGTTTGTTAGTAATTTTTATAGTTTTTTTAAATCTTTTTACATTTTACAAAAAAAAAAAATCATTTCTATAAAAGAATATAACTAAATTTTTCATAATCCATGGGTTCGAACTTTTTATTTTGAAATGACACCGGGTTCGCTCACTGAAAAAAATGGGTTTGCTCGTTAGTTCAATACTATAAAACCGAAAAAGACCGGGTTCAGCCGAACCCGGTAATCAACATGTGGCTCCACCACTGTTAATAGGCCTGTCACGTGTAGGTAACCGGATTGGACCTATTGGGCCCGTGTGATTCATTATTATGTAATGGGTTTATGGGGTTACAGTTAGGGTTTTATTATATTTGGTAATGTCTTGGCTAACAAGTTAGGGTTAGTCTATATAAACCGAGTTATGGTTAGACATTAGAGATTGCGGAGTTGGTGTAACCGAGTTAGGGTTCATCAAGAGTCAAACCGAGTTAGGGTTTGAGGGTTTGTAATCAGTTTTTAGAGTTATATTTTCTTGTGTTTGGTTATCGATCCGGGACTTAGGCCTATCTTGACACATTAGGTGAAAGGGCGAAATGAAAAGATTTCTTTTAACCAATTTAAGATCATAATAGTAAAATCTAATTCTTACTACTATTATGATCTTATTAGAGGTGCATCATTTCTACTTAAAAACAATCAGTTGACAATGATAAGTTATCTTACAGTAGGAGGTGGCGGAATGCGCAGGAAGTCACCCATCCAGCTTTTTCCTTTGCGAATCAAGGCTATGACAAGCGACTATGTTTGTACTGCAGCGAACCAGGTTACAAGACCAGGAATTGCAAACTTAAGGAACAAGATGAATCCACCATGTTAATATGATTTGCAATTAACATTGGAGTTCAAGATCAAGGAACCGCTAACGACTATGTTGACGAACACATAGTCTCTGGTCTGAAATTTGGTATATCTAGATTCTCAATTTCAAGAACTTAACACAAGAGAATCTGTTTCCAACACTCAAGATTCGATATGTTTGATTATCGATAGTAACTTATTATTGATCACCCAAGTTGGCGCTAATAGCCCAATTTTATGTTGACCGCTTAGTTACTAGTCATAGTATTCTTTGTAGATGGTCCAAGTTGTTGAACATAGTTGATGTTGATCATGCAGTTGCTGTTTATAACACAGAAACTGTTGATCAGTCAGTTGCTACACTGAATAATCAATTCCCACGGGTAATCAGTTCTTACTAGCAAACAAGCAACCATGCCGGATCAAAAGCAACCACCGGTAATCTGAACTTTTGCATGCTGTAGGCGCCACCAGCTCATTTGGCAGCGACATCCCAACCAGGGGCTCAGGCTAGCTCCATCCTCTTGAAAACAACACAAAACGCAGCCAGCGAAGCACAACACTTGTATAATGCAAACACATCATTTTTCTTTTCCATTTTCTCACTATCGCGTGTGTATGCATACTCCCTAACTAGGCATACTTATGTAGTGAGGTAGTGTCGTCTAACAAGTCATATCAGATTCAGGAAGACACGGGTCATTCTAAAATATATCAAATTTCTTCAAAACAGGGTCGGGCAAAAATGAGCTTGGGTTGAAACAGGTTGCTTTAAGAAAGAGAAGTACTTAGATAACTAATGATATTTATATAAACTACTAACAGAATCAATATAGAAAAAACAAAATATAATGAAATATAGGATCCTATGATGGAAACATGTATGCAAACAGGATCATGTTTGAAATTTTAAAATAACACCGAAGTCTAACACAAACGCACCATAATTCCATTTTTATGGAGTGTAAGACATGATTAAATAGACATCACTGCATTTGGGCAAGCAAAAACGCGCTGACTTTTGTTGTTTAGAATTTTTGATGTACGGGGTTAAATTGCCACGCCCTATTCCCAGGCAACAAAATGTCCCGCCAAGTGTCACGCCAGGGAAGTTGTCCAAAAACGGAGATCTGCCTACGTTCGGTTGGACAAAATATGACCTACCAAAATTTAGAGAACTGAAAATAAGACCGCCAAACACCTTGTGCTTATTACCGCTAGTGGTGCTCCCTTGCTTGAAAGATTTCAGATTGTTATACACATTGGTAGCAGAAGATAAGGCGGCAGCGAATCTGGGAAATAAAAACGAAAAGTATCGCCTCTTTTGATGCCGATATCGCTTATTTCGTTGCCAGGATCACCAACAGTCATACCCTCGTGGTCAGTCCTGCATGGAAATGATTATAGTTGAACTACCCATTTGTTTATTAATTGTTATTTATACAGGCCAATCAAATGGGTAAAAATGTATCCTTGATGCATAAAACCTTCTAGGTCATGTTGTTCAAGAAATTAATTATTACTAAAATAATATAGATTATAATCATATTTCTCACACTAGTTAACTTTCTAAAAATTTGGATGCAAATGTTTCGGGTCAGCCCAAATTTCACAAAAAACTGCCTATCTTGACACAATACGTGAAAACGTGAAATAATCAGATTTCAATAACAAGATCTTAATAGTAATCTGATTTTTATTACCGTTATGATCTTATTATTTTTATTAGTTTCCGATAACACGCCCTGCTTGAGGTGCGTGCATATTATGTATATATGTGTAAACCCTCGGGTGGACAAAAGTGAAATTGCACTAATTTTGACGTTATTTTACTAATCTCGTGAAAATAACGTTAAAAGTGGCGGAAGGTTAATCAGGCATCATGTGGTGGCGTTGATAGCCGAAAGACGAGGGTACATGCACCAATCAACCGGTATCCCGATGATTGAGTGCTATGTGCGTTATGTCCAAGGCTTGATGCAAAACTACTATCGAGCCGGGGGTCTCACCGGAAGCAGCCTCTCTATCCCTATGGGGTAGAGGTAAGGCTGTCTACATCTTACCCTCCTCAGACCCTACCATAGCTTTGCTATTGGTGGGATATACTGAGTACGATGATGATGATGATGAGTTTCCGATAACCAATTTGAGATCAGCTAGTTCAAAATTATTTTTTGCGTTTTCAAATAGCATACTATCATACTCAAAAGCGATCACAAAGACCTACTTGTAGAGGTGCGTCATTTATACTATAGAACAATCAGTTGACAATGATAAGTTAACTTGTAAGTTACAACGGATGCTATCGGTAGTTATCTTACCGTAGAACTTGGGGGAATGCAAAAGAAGTCACCCATCCAACCTTTTCCTGACCAATTGAGCATTTCCTTCTTTTTTTTACCCCAATACATAAAGGAACATATTTGTTCTGGTCTCCTACCTGTTATTAAATATAACAGGTTAAAATTCCCCGACTTTGAAGGAGATTTAAAGTTGTTTGTTGAATTGCTTATTAAGTTATTTCAGACTACAAGTAAAGAATAGCATACATCCTCATAGAGTTGACTCATAATAGCGTGACCACCAAGATCTTCGCGTGACCCTTCTCTTCTTGCGGTGATGTAAGTCGAAGATTTGGAGTATCCCGCTCTAACAGAAGCCACCTTGTATACACCACCGCCTAGGGATGATAGTCCACTTGATACTACAGAATGAAACCGAGTTTCTCCGATACCTGCTCGGAAACATTTTTAAAACTCACAACTGGTTGGAACTTGGAATTAACCTTACATTCCAACGAATAAATATGAGTTTCTAAAGGAAAATGTATTTGAGTGTTAATACTAAATAAATGCTACCAAAAAAGTGACCAGTCTCAAAAGAAAACTTAAACAAACAGGTAGAGGATCATTAAAGAAATGAAGATAAAAAAAGACAAAAATAAGAAAATGCCAAAATATAAAATTCTGAAAGTGAATTACATCTAAAACTGTATTTTCAAAGTTACCAGGAGGTTTGTTCTTGTCCACAACAAAAACCAAGGCAGCAGCAGAAGCATGTTCTTCAGTGGCGGTTATGTTCCTTGAACTTCCATTAGCATGTCGTAAAAAATGTCCACAACCACCAACAATAACAGTTTCTGATGAAAGAGCATACTCTAAAATCAAGAAAAGAAACAAACTAAGAAAATTAATTATAGTAAGTTAGCATTACACAGTAAAGTGTTGTTCTAAATACAACACTCACCCATTTTTTCCATAATAGCTGTTATGTCTTGTTGAACTTCCTGCTCATAAAATTCGGTGATCATAATAATACACAATGCAAATATGGTTTAGTTAAAAAACCATTAAAAGTTACTTTTAATAATAACTTACACTGAACATTATTACAGCAGCAGGGGATTTACATCCTGAAATGGAAGTCGAGAACTCCCTAATGTCCGTTACAAATTTATCAATCAAGACATCTTGTGGTGCCTGCTACATGAACAAAACTTTTAAATAATAAGAACACATACAATTATAGCTACATGATAAGTTTAATTTCGTGATTAACAAGGATGAGATTTATTACCTCAATTTGCTTCAGATATGGGATTATTTTGACTTTTATGCCGGGTAGAAATCCAGCAACCAACATGATTGCTCTATTTGAAATATGAGCTACAAGTACAGAAGTATCATCAGTCTGTAGGTCATTCCATTGACCAGAAAGCATATCCTGAGTTTGTAGTTCATTCCATTCATCAGATATCACATCCGTTCCGATAATTCCACAGGAACAACTAGTAATCAATTGAACTTTGAACCCTAGTTGTGCAGTAATCTGCATTTCATCAACAAAATTTACAAATATGCAAACTATGTCACCAAAATATTATCTTATGGCATGAGATATTCAGAAGATATAAACACACACAGTCTAAAATCTATGCGACTCGTATATATAGGTCTATATGGCTCGTATAGATGTCAGAGGGTGTCATGTGACATTAACAATAACCTAAACAAGTTGTATAGCGTGTATACGAGTCATATAGGACCTATATGAGGCATATAGTTTTGCGGTGATGAAACTATATGCTTAACTATCTTATGGCATGAGATATTCAGACGATATAAACGCACCGTCAAATATATATATCTATAGGTCTATATGGCTCGTATAGATGTCAGAAGGTGTCATGTGACGTTAAGAATGTGATATTATACATACCTATACGAGTCATATAGTTTTGCAGTGATGAAACTGTATATGCTAAATTATCGTACTGTACGAGACATCAGGTATGACTAGTATATGCCTATACGAGTCGAATACGCACACATGCCACACATTATTCATATTAACCAACTGTAAAGTCCGAATAACATACGAGTTGGTGAGCCTCGTGCGTGCTGAAGTTGCGTCCAACGAAAGCAATGACAAAATGAGGACGAATAGGCTCAGACAGTACTTTATTCACCACCTCTTCTATAGCAACCTGATGAATATTATTATTATTAATTAGGGCTTAAGAATGCAAAATAATAATATTATTGACGCATAACTGCATAAGCTAGGGTTTGAAATAAGAAGTAGTTACTTGGAGTGAAGGATTGATCGACCAAGCGGAGGATAGCTTTGGCCGACAAAGGACGCGATCGCAAACACGGTTCCAGCAGCGGCTGACACAAGCGGCGGAGGCGAAAGACGCCGCCGGAAGTCTGCCGATTATGTTTTGGAGAATTTCGTCGCCGACGACATTAATGGTTGTTGCGATTCCGGTGGAAGTGAGTTTCCGGGACGGTGACGCCATTTCTGTCTAATAGTGTAAAAGAATGGTTAACGACTCATGCGCGTTAACTTGTAAAATAGACGGTTAAAACCAATACTGATATGGGTCCTGATAACACCTGTCTACTTGACTTGAACCCATAATCTTTGAGTGTTTAAGAGACCTTAAACCCATAATCTTTGAGTGTTTAAGAGACTTTGTCTCAACCCTTAAGCCACCAACCTCGATTTAGATCTTCAAAATAGTTGAGAGCTACCCTAGGTCGTATGCAGTTTGTTTACAATTATATAATACCTTTTAAAACACATATCCAAACACAACCAAAACAACAATATGATCATATATTCATTTCTAAAATATAGAAATATAAGTCATAAATCTCAAATAACTCACAACAATGTCAACAAAGGTTAAATAAATCCGGTGACGACAAATTCCAATCTAGAGTAGACCTTGTGTTAAGCGTTTAGAGAGATGTTTTGGGGGTGTAAAAACATTGGGTCGGGGAAGCTTGAGTTCGGCTCATTAGTAG
Source organism: Bidens hawaiensis (assembly GCF_021521415.1). Classification (NCBI taxonomy): domain Eukaryota; kingdom Viridiplantae; phylum Streptophyta; class Magnoliopsida; order Asterales; family Asteraceae; genus Bidens; species Bidens hawaiensis. The sequence goes on from NW_027494964.1 coordinate 11,397, forward strand.
TTATTTAAGACCGAGCTCATTTAACCACGAATTGATTCGGGATTTTAGTGAGTTGAGTACGTAGCTCATTAGCAGCTCGGTTGATTTACAACCTTAAAAAAACTGGTCATGGCATCAAACCATGTTGAATGGTTCATAGCTCAAAGCACTTGAAATAAACTTAAAAAACTCGCTTGAAATTGACTCTTTTTTAAACAAGTGAGCTCAACCTGGCTTGAATTATTTTCATTTTTTATATATTTATAAAACTGATTATGAGTGGTGGATGGTTTTGGCTAGCCTACTCGCATACTTTTTAACTTATATTCTAAGTCTAGCCCGAACCCAATACTAATTGTTGCTCACTTGCTAACACTATGTTTAGAGATGTTCAAATAGCTAGTGACTTGAAATTCATTAAAAATAAATAAATATGTAAGAAAACTCAATCAAAATTGGCTTGTTTACAAATTGAGCCAGCTTGGCTCGTATCATTTATAAACCATGCTGAGATAGCCTGGCCTGGCTTGTTTACACTTCCATAGAAATTTTGGAGTGTCTATCTATGCTGTGTGTTTAAAACCATGTAACCCACACACAAACCAAAACAATACTATAGTCATACATTCATATCTAGAAACATAAGTCATATCTCTCAAATAAATTCACTAATACAAAATAAAGCCGGTGACAACAAATTCCGAAACAAACATTATTCCAACAGTAAAGAAAACTAAAAACAAACATTACTCGACTCCAACTCTACTTGGCTTTAGAACCCTCAACTTTACCCCGCGGTTGCACCATCTGTCACCAGTGGCGGATCCAGGAATTTTTTTCAGGTGGTGCACTACTTTATATGCTTCAATTTCATAGAATCGGATATAAAAAATTCCAAGTTGGTTCAAGGTTCGGGTCCGTCCGATGGTTTAGACAGAGTTCATTACAAACTAACAAATTAAAAACTAACAGCCAAACAAATTAAAACTAACAAAAACTACCAAACTAACAAATTAAAAACTAAAACTTAACAAATAACCTAACAATTAACAACATCAAGAACAATTAAATATTTAACAAATGAATCTAAATTTAACTTTACAGTGGGAGGATTCTAGGAAGAGTAACAAGGGTGAGTATGAGGAAGGGACAGAGACAGTCACTGTATAGGTGTGTGTTTTATAAAATCCTAAATTGATATAAGGCTGACTTAAAAAAAGATTTAAAAAATTGCTTGCTGCAGGGAATTGAACCCATGACCTTAAACCAACAACTTGCCATCTAGTCCAACCCTTGTATTGTACACAGAGTGGTTACTTTCTAATTTATAAGGTGTTTCCTCTAATATTTTCTACATATCAATACACTATTATTTCGAAACTCGGGTGGTTCCCGGGAACCACCCGTTTAGACTCTAGATCCGCCCATGTTTGTCACCGGGTTGAGCTCATCCCAAGCATCAATCCAAGTAACCATCGCATCGCTGAGTTTCTCAAAGTAAGGATCAATGGGGCCCAGTTTCTCCTTCACGAGCTTTGAGAGCTCGATGTGGCATTTCTGTGGGGTCGTGCATTCTTTGGGAAGCGTAACGTTTTGGAAAAACGGAATAATGTCTTCTTGCCAGTAGATGCCTTTGTATTCGTTCTTTAAATTGACAAATGGGTTGCTTGCTTTGCTGTGCCAAATGTATGGTAACCCGGTTTTCACACCTAGACCCAAATGGTCACATATCACCTAGAGGTTCACAATAACTTTGATCAATATTACGTGGGCCCAAATTGGTTTGGATTACACATAAGTTTTTTTTAATCCACATGATTCTGGCTAGCAGTATCCTGAAGTGAAACTCTTACATCAACCACTCCTTACCCGAGTTTGAGTCCTCTTACAGTAGTGTTCTTCACAGTAAGTGAAATACACTTGTGAGAATCAAACCCAAGACCTCCCCAAAAGGAAACCTTATGGAAACCCCCTACCACCCAAGCAAGCTCGTGATGGCACATAACCATTGCTCAATGTTTGCTTACATATATGTGTGGCAATTTATCAATATATGGGTCAAATAGGTTTTGATCATATACATAATTACATATATGTGGTTGACCCCCACCAACACAATCCAATCCGGAAAAAAATGTTATGACCCGACCCAGCAATATTGCTTCCATCTTAATGAAACAACATAGTACCTTAGCACACCAACCGGCCCACATGTCATCGTACAGACCAATTGGCTGACCATCTCCAAAGACCCCAAAATACATGGCGGGCCCGATGAGTTCCCTATCGAAGGCAAGGTTCATGGCGCACATAGGGAAAAGGGTCCCTTTTGGGATGGTCATGATGGCATCCACATACCTACAAATTTCCAAGATTTTAATCACATTGAGTACATATTTAGAAATAAATATAATAAGTTCTTGTAACTTGGAGCGAAAATCTGGACCTGGTGTTGCGTTCATAAAGCTTGGCGAGCTGAGTCGGGCATCATAATCAGGAAAATTAAGCCATAGGCCATGAGAAATGGCGGTGGTGACACCTTCCCTTAGACTGAAGGGATACCCCCTCACGAAAACAGTACCTTCACGATACGGGTCGTATAACGTGTTGAAAAAGAAAGGTGTTGCTGGTGTTAGTAAGTTGTGAATATGTTGTGCCAATGCATTGATCTCTTGCCCACTTGGATCCTTAGCAACCTTCATTTCAACACATAATAATATATCAACATATATTCATGCATATAAATATATAATAAGTGTACTACACATTATTAACAGAAAAGTTAACGAAAGTTAAGCTTACAAAGCAATCGTCATCAATGGTGAAGATGTACTTCTTCTTGGAAACAAGGAACCCAAAGCATCGACACGCGCCATCCTTGAACGAAATGCAGCTGGCTTTAGGGCCAAGGATTCGCTCAATATCATTGCGGTTGTAGAGTTCATAATCGTATCCTTCAGGTACTCGAATATTTATGGACGGACCGCCATCTTGAACAGTAATCAGATGGTAAGGCTGGAAGAAAGGTCTCCATTGCTCAAGGAAATCAAGGTTTCGGATTGTCGGGATGATGATGTCTACTTCATCAACCAAAGGCAATGTAGTGAAAGACATGGTGAATGAATTTCGGGGAAAAATAAATTGAACAGCTGAGGATGTTGATTAGAGTTTTGGACTTAATCTTGATAACTTGACCTTTGATTGTGTTGAAGTAATACTCTTATTTAAATGGTTATAGTGAGAAAAAAAGGTATTTTTACTACTTTTTTTGTAATTAATAATAGCATCATCTAAGTACTGTTTTCAATCTAAAATTAAAATAACAAGTCATATTGGAGCTACTTTTGAAGTTTGTAACCAACAAAATTAATGCAATTCATGGCCGTTATTTTAAAAAATTGAGCATCTAAATTATTATTATCACTATTATTTACATATGTTGGTATCTCAAAATTTATCATGTACATAAATGAGTTAAGTTTTTTCCGAATTTCAAACTGATTTTCTAGGTCTTTTGATCGGAAGAACTGAAGGAGGATATGAGTTGATTGATATAAAAATTATCTCGAAACGATGCTCCAAGTGATTTACTAATAATAAACCCCGTATTCAGAATTTTTAATAAAAACATAAAATTAAACTTTTTAGTAAACAAATATATATTTAGGTCTTTAATTAGTCTATCCTAAAAATATACTATTGATGTAAAACTTATTCATAAACTTAATAATATAAACCTCATATTCAAACTTAAAAAAAAAATCAAAACACTTTTTGCAGAATAAATAGTGTAATTAAAGTATCAAAATTATTAATTACAGAAAAGTTTGAATGGAAAATAAAACTACTTGAATCAATCACTTTTACATATAAAAATTAAAAGGAGTTAAAAACACTGAAAATAACTTTTGATAAAAACACAATGATCCAACGTAATGTTTTTAGTATTATTAGAAACTTTTTCTTAGTTTTTTTAAATCATAATAAAACCTTTTTTTATCCAATAACCCAATATGATTCGGTGTGACGGAAAAAAGTTTTTAAGAAAAACAATCAGTTTTATAAATACTTTTCAAATTATCTATTTTAGTAAAATATTTTTATATTTTTTTCTCCACCCTCTAAGTTAAAAATAAGCAAAAAAGAAAGGAGTTGTAGAAGAAAAATACATTGAAAAAAGAAAAGAAAAACACTCATAGAAACTTAAGAGTTTATACTATCAGTAAGTAGTCGCCATATATTCACACAACATAGTTTATCCAAATAATGTTATTTATTTTTTTTAATTGTTTTTAATTGATCTTTTATTGAAAAGTTAAAAACCATGTATTTTTACATATTTAATTGTTTTAATTATTTTTAAGCGATCTTTTATTGAAGCTACAAATCATATTTTTTATATTTTACTTATCTTTTTGATCGGTATCCTAGCAATGTGCAAGCAAAAATTTACTTGTGTGTAGGTAAAAATAATGAACTAATAATATGTGTAGGCGAATATGAGTTACGTGTAAATGAAAATACTTTTTTATATTATTTTATTTTTTTGTTTCAAATAGGACTTCAACTCAAGACCTTCCCTTTGTTAAATTGAAGTTTTTGAGTGCCTCGCACAAATATAGGCCTAGTTTATCAAGATTAAAAGTTTAAAAACAACAAATGTGTATATCCAATTTCTACATATAATCTTTAGTAAAAAAATGTGTACGTTGTTGTTTCCATATAAATAGAAGATATAAATTGGTTTATAGACATTTTATGAAAGATACTCTTGTTTGAGAAAAATGTTTATAAAAATACAATAACTTTATAAATTCTAGTTTCCTAATGAAAAAAATCCATTTATTTTTAAATGTGATGATGCATTGATATAATATTCAAAAGTTGTAGACCCAAAAACTAACAAAAACAAAACATGAAAATAAACATATATTATAAGTTGCACATCTAATTAAAAGCTTCAATCATTGCTTCTAGCTTAGCTCTACATACTCAAAATATGGACAATGTTTGAAACTTTCTTCAATCCCAAATACCAATTCAACTTAACTCAAAGAAACAACAAATTTAAATTTTTGCTATAATTCACATTCCAAAATCACACTTTACTGTTATTAATTTTTTTTCCTGAAAAACATTATTTTGGTACTTCCTAATACTTGAACCCATGATCTTAGGGTGTTTAAGAGATTTTATCTCTACCACTAGACCACCAACCTCGATTTGGGTCCTCAAAATAGTTAATAAAAACAATATGATCAAACATTCATTTCTAAAAAATAGAAATATAAGTCATACATCTCAAATAAACTCGCAACAAAGGTTAATAAATCCGGTGACGACAAATTCCATAACAAACACATTATTCAAACAAAAAAGAAAACTAGACTTTACCCGAGTTCAAGTCTACTTGGATTTAGAAGGTTTGACCTTGACCGCGGCTGCACCATTGGTTAATGGGTTGAACTCATTCCAAGCATCAATCCATGTAACCATGGCATCACTAAGCTTCTCAAAGTAAGGATCAATTGGGCCAAGTTTCTCCCTTGTGAATTTTGAGAGCTCGATGTAGCATTCTTGTGCGTTGGTGCATTCTTTCGGGAGGGTAAGATTTTGAAATAACGGAATTATTTCTTCTTGCCAAAAAAGGCCTTTGAATTCTTTCTTCAAGTTGACAAATGGGTTACTTGCTTTGCTATGGAAAAGGTATGGTAACCCGTTTTTCACTCCTAGCCCCAAATGGTCACATGTCACCTACAATTTCACCATAACTTGATCAATATCACGTGGGCCAAATTGGTTTTGATTACATACACAAGTTTTTTTATCAGCGTTAATTCGGCTGGCAGGTCCCCGAAGGGAAATTCTTACATCAAGTTTGAGTCCTCTTACAGTGGTGTTCTCCACAGTAAGTGGAATACACTTGTGAGAATCAAACCCGAAACTTCCCCAAAAGGAAACCTTATGGAAACCCCCTACCACCCGAGCAAGCTTGTGATGGCACATAACCATTGCTCAATGTTTACATACATATATGCGCGGAAATTTATCATATATGTGTTTGACTCGTTTATTTATGAAATGGTTATAATGAGCCAAACCCCACCAACCCATTTTCCCAACCCGGAAAACATGTTATACCCGATCTGGCCCGACCCATCAATGTTTCCACCTTAATGAAACAACATAATACCTTAGCACACCAACCAGCCCACATGTCATCGTACCGACCAATTGGCTGACCATCTCCAAAGAGCCCAAAGTACATAGCGGGCCCGATGAGTTCCCTATCAAAGGCAAGGTTCATCGCACACATAGGGAAAAGGGTCCCTTTTGGGATAGTCATGATAGCATCCACATACCTACAAATTTCCAAGATTTTTTAATCACATTGAGTACACATCTAGAAACAAAAATAAATAAATAAATTATTGTGACTTGTAGTGAAAATTAACCGGCTGGACCTGGTATTGCGTTCACGAGGCTTGACGAGTTGAGTTGGTGCATCATAATCAGGAATATTAAGCCAAAGACCATGAGAGATGGCGGTGGTGACACCTTCCCTTAGACTGAAGGGATACCCCCTCACGAAATCAGCACCTTCACGATATGGGTTGTATAATGTGTTGAAAAAGAAGGGTGTTGATGGTGTTGACAAGTTGTGAATGTGTTGTGCCAATGCATTGATCTCTTGCCCACTTGGATCTTTAGCAACCTTCATTTCAACACAAAAAATTATATCAACATTCATGCATATATATAAAGTAAGTGTACTACACATATATATTAACAGAAAAGTTAACGAAAGTTAGGCTTACAAAGCAGTCGTCGTCAATGGTGAAGATGTACTTCTTCTTAGAAACAAGGAACCCAAAGCAGCGACAAGCGCCATCCTTGAACGAAATGCAGCTGGCTTTAGGACCAAGGATCCGCTCAATATCATTGCGGTTGTAGAGTTCATAATCGTATCCTTCAGGTACTCGGATGTTTATGGACGGATCGCCATCTTGAACAATAATCAGATGGTAAGGCTGGAAGAAAGGTCTCCACTGCTCAAGGAAATCAAGGTTTCTGATGGTGGGGATCACAATGTCTACTTCATCAACCAAAGGCAATGTAGTGAAAGACATGGTGAGTGAATTTTGGGGGAAAAAATTGAACAGCAGAGGATGTTGATTAGAGTTTTGGACTTAATAAATAAAGAGTTTTTGGAATAATTTGTAATCAATTAGAGTTAATGCCATTTAATTCTGATTAGAGCTTATTTTTTAAATAATGTTTTGACTAATAAATTCAATTCCTGTTATAAACCAAATAGTTAATGTTTGATACTTTTGTTCCAACTTTTTAATACAAATTAAACTATTTTATGACTTGGTAGTAATTAGGGTCTTTGAATTAATTATTTTGCTGATTTTTAATTAATTAATGTTAATAGTTTTCTCATTTGTAATGAAAACGAAAACGGAAAACCACTTAATGATTTATAATCAGATGGAAATTATTTATTTTTTTAAATTTACTATTCAGTTTAATCATGATCAAGTTATTTTTAGAAAAAAAAAAGATTGATACTGACCGATACTCTGATAGTATTAGTTAAGTTTCTATGACTATTTTTCTTTTTCTTTTTCAAGGTTTTTTTTCTTCTACAACTCCTTTTTTTTTGTTTATTTTTAACTTAGAGGGTGGAGAAAATATTTTTTTTTTACTAAAATAGATAATTTGAGAATTATTTATAAAATTGAGTGTTTTTTCTTAAAAACTTTTTTTCCATCACACCAATGATTAATAAAAATAAGAAAAAGTTTCTCTAATAATATTAAAAACGTTACGTTGGACCATTGTATTTTTATCAAAAGTTATTTTCAATGTTTTTAACTCCTTTTAATTTTTATATGTAAAAGCTATTGATTCAAGTAGTTTTATTCATGTTAATTCCATTCAAAGGTTTCTATAATTAATAATTTTGATACTTTAATTACACTATTTATTTTTCAAAAAACGTTTTAATATTTGTTTATAAATAAATTTGAATATGGGGTTTATTATGAGTTATAAAATATCGCTTTTGTAATTGGATTCTAAAACGTTTAGATTTGTTCACAAACTTTCTTTTGTTTTATGATTAATTTTGTGATCGGATTTTAAAACGTTTAGTGATGATAACTATTAATCTTAAATTGAAGGTTACAGAATTATGTGTTTAGTATAAACTCCATTTATTCTAGTTAAATAAAATAGGAAAATCTTTCTTTTTTACTATACAAAATTCAATAACTTTTTTATGAACGACCAATGAAGTAACGTCAATTTAATAAAAGAAAGTAGAAAAAGTAAAAACACAAAAATGTTTCCACCATCTTCCTCGTTTTAATAATAAATAATGAAACACACACACAATGTTGAGGGAAAAAAATATCATTGTGTCTTTTTGTTTATCAAACATAATCAAAGGTCAAGTTGTCAAGACTAATTTCTCGCACTTCTTGAACGAATATTGCTTATCACATTAACCATCCCCTACACACACTCACACAAAAAAAACATTTCAAATTTAAAATAGGTTGATTGTGAACCATGTTTTTATTTACAACATACATTGTAAGTATCAATATCATACCCAAACTTATTTCGGCCTAACAAAAGTACATGTATTCATTTTTATGGTTTTCTTGATTGATTTAAAGAATGTGCGGATATCTTTTTGGTCGTATCAAGACTTTATTTTTGGGTTTTTTTTCTTTCGCTTGTTGTAGCGAGTGTAGGAAGCGTAACGATCCGATCAATATCAACCAAATTCCCAATGGCTATATTTTGCTAGTTACTTTGGAAATGCCATTCTAAAAAAGAATTATTTTGGGAATACATAATTGAAAATTTATATTGAAAATACATTATACACCATATTAAAAAGTAAAGATTTTTATTATCACTGTTATATATTAGATGAATCTGAAAATTAAAAACAAAAGGCTTATAAAAAAATACTTTTAAAGAAAGTATAAAGATATTTATAAAAACTAAACATTTCTAATTAAAAAAGGTGTTTTCTTAAGTTACAGATACTTTTAAAAAGAATTGAAGACATATTTTTTTTATAAAACTATCATGATCCAACAAAATGTTTTTATTTTATTAAATTAGAGACTTTTTCTTAGCTTTTTGTTAGGAATTTTTTTTTTTTTGATAAAATACTTTTGTTATACAGTAAAATTAAAAGCGAAAAACAAGTTTTAAGACAATACTCATTTTGATATATATATTTATAAAATCACCCATTTTGGTAATACTTTCTTCGCCCACTCTATTTTGCAAGAAAACAAAAGGTTCTCTTTTCTCCTAGTAAATGTAAGTTTTATATGTTTTGTTACTTATTAACTTAAAAATCGTGTATTACACGGGGTGAGGGTGAAAAATGTCAATAAATAAAATTTCAAATCTTTATGTATTATATGCTGAAAAATGTATTAGATATACTAATGATTTAAAAAATAAAAAAATATATATATAGTTTAATTGTTTAGAAAAAAAAAGGTTACACAATAGTTTATTTACACCAGCAAAAACATGTTGTTGACCTGCTAACCAAATTTGGCTTGACGTGTTGTAAACCCGCTACAACACCAATGGAAGGGAATGTACAAAGATGAAGAAAAGGAACTAGAGTATATTAAACGATGTATGACAAAACAGTTGGAAGCCTCGTATACCTTACACTCACAAGACCCGATACCGCATTCGTTGTAGGAGTTCTCAACCAGTTTATGCAGCACTCAAGAAAACCACATCTTGAAGCGTTGAGAAGAGTGATTCGTTATATCAAGTTCACACCGAGCCTTGGAGTATAGTTTAAGAGGGAGTCCAAGATCGAGTTGGTGTAACAAACGGCTGCCCACAGTTTCACTGTCAACTGCGGAAACTGAATACTGAGGTAGAGTATTATCTGACGTTTACACTCTTGGCCGAGAACCCAACGTTTCATGTTAGGACGAAGCATATAGAGGTTCATTATCATTTCATGAGAGAAGATACTCAAAAGAAAGATTAATCTAAAGTATATGTAGATTGTAGACACATTAGTAGAAAGGGTGGTTCAGTCTGATCTCAAATGGGTGGTCTGTAGGAGCAGTTGACCGTGAAATTGTGGGCAGCCGTTTGTTACACCAACTCGATCTTGGACTCCCTCTTAAACTATACTCCAAGGCTCGGTGTGAACTTGATGTAACGAATCACTCTTCTCAACGCTTCAAGATGTGGTTTTCTTGAGTGCTGCATAAACTGGTTGAGAACTCCTACAACGAATGTGGTATCGGGTCTTGTGAGTGTAACTTGATGTGCTCAAAACAGTCAATTAAATATTAATTAAATTAAACAAGTAATAAAAACTAGACCTAAGACTCAACTAAACAAAACACCGGCAAGTGAACCGGTCAATTGTACTAAAGCTAAGTAAGTCCGGAATATCGAACCCACATGACTCTATAAATTACGTAAATTAACTAATTAGACTCGACTTACGACACGACTATTTATTATTAATGTTTTAAGGGGGATTTTAAACTAATATTAAACTAAGAAATTAAATAAACAAGTAAACAAGAAACAAGCAATCAAACACAAGATCGAAACCAATAAGAGAAGGAATCTACCTAGGTAAGAATCCCATGCATCAACAATCATCAAGTAATGGACAAATAACATGATATGGAAACTGATTTCTAAACATATTCATCTAACAAACTCTAAGGACCCTTGACCGAATCAAACGCAATCCCAAAGAACAATTATTAGATTATTAAGCAATCAGTATTATTGATTTCATTACAGTCATCAATTAGGGTTAATTAATAGTATCTAAAGCAAGCAATCTCACGAAACACTAAACCCTAGATAACTTGATAAACTTAACATGACATCATGAACAAGGATCAACACAATAAGCAAGAATATTGTCATTAATCTATCCTAGCATGCGATTGACCAAGACACATGAACAACTCCTCACCTTACAGCTATTGGAATTTAGCAAAACATTCAAAATCCTAATCAACAATCAATAAGCTTATATGATCTAATAGGCCTATTCAACCATAATAATCAAAACACCAAGTAATGATTAAACATGAACCTTAAATCTAAAGAACACAATCAAGAGATAAAAGATCTATGTGAAGCAATAATTAATAATCAATCAAGATAATAAATACTTATACGCATCATGAAAACAAAACCAAGTCTTTTACTATTAAAAAAACGAAACCATAATCAAAACATTAGTCCAAAGCAAGAATCAAGCGTCAAACATGTTCATCAAACCTAGGTAGACATGAAGTCTAGCCTAGAATCATTATTAAAAACAATCCTAAACAAGTATTAAAAACAAAGAGGAAAGACATGACAAATAATGAACAAGGAACGAAAGTTAGAGCGATAAAACCCTTTGCAATTGATCCTTGAACACCCGGATGAAAGAACTCTCGATCCTCCTTGGTTCCTAGCTTCAAATCATATTCAAAACCTTTGTTTCCTCTCCAAAATCGGCTGCCCACTTGTTAATTCTCGGCTAGGTTTGCAAAGAGGTGTTTATATAACGAAAATCGGGTTTGGGCTTGTAATTTTTGGCTGACCAGAAGACCTAGGCGCCGCGCGGCCCCCCTTGGGCATAGCCATCGCGCGGCGCGGCGTACACATGAGGCAACCCACGAAATTTTCTTGTTATTTGTTACTTAATTAAGTTAGATGTCTTCCTTAGTTTCCAAGCAACGATATGAACCTTCTAGACCTTCTTTTATTTGACTTTCAAACCACCATCTACATGTAAACAAATCAAAACTCTTAAGTGAAGTAATCATATAACCGTTGACGAACAAAACGAACACGAGCTTCGCATGAAATGATAAAAAGAATTAAAGCTTAGCATGCAAGACACCAAACGATTAAAAACACTATAAATACAAAATACTTGACTCAAGTACTTAAATAATAAAAGATAAACAAAATATGAACTAAACCGAACCGAACTCAAAACATTAAATAAACACAACTTTACACGGGATTCGAGATGTATAAATAGACGTATATCATAGATTGTAGACACATTAGTAGAAAGGGTGGTTCAGTCTGATCTCAAATGGGTGGTTTGTAGGAGATCAGAAACGTAGTTCATTGGGGGCTAAGTTATCTATCTTATTTTTAGAATTTATTTGGTTTTAGAATTAGAGTTTGATTATGTTTCTTAATTATAGTTTTCTTGTTTCCTAAGTTTGGTATTGCATATACAATGCTTGATATGGTTTATTGTTTTCATTTTATCGAGTTCGTCTTGAATTGTATCTTTTCTTTTCAGTTGTAAGTTTTCATTCGTCAATTAATAAAAAAACAATTGCTCTCATATCTGAGCATCGCTTTCGTAGCAGAGTTCGTGGTTGGATTGATTTCACTTGTGATTTATCAACAAGTGGTATCAGAGCCAAATCTATTGAAGATGGGAGATTTCCAGACTGCTGGAGGCTGAAGAAACTCAACAACTCGAATTACCATACATGGCCTACTTGCATGAGTTCGTATGTGCAAGGCCAAGATTTGTTGGAGGTTGTTAACGGAGGTTATGGAGCAGACACACAGAAACCTAGAATCGACACGGGGCTATTCACAGGTGAAAGGTCAAAGTTGGGAAAGCCTTGTTCACTCTGAAGACCACTATCGCGAAGAAGAACTACTTGAGCATATTCAAGATTTAACGACACCTAAGGAGGCGTGAGACGCTCAGGCAGCTTGGTTTTCCAAGAAAAACGATGTGAAACTGCAGCCATTCGTGTTTGAGTAGAATCGTTTTCTTAGTAAACTTTTTTATGTATTTATTATTTTGTATTCAAGTAAGCAACAATTTTTTAAGCTTCTGGTTTTTTATAAAAATTTTAGACCACAGTTATGATATTATGACTAAATCATGAGTATGAAATGCATACACCATATTTTTTGCCATTTTCTTGCTATCGTGTGTGTATACACACTTACACACCCACCAAATTATAGAGGTAATGTCAATTGATATATATCTGTTACTCTGTTAGATATCACATCAACAACTTTATACACAGAAGAAGCCGATGTCTCGTGATAATGGTTAAACCCATACCCATCGATAGTTCGTTTGTTACTAGTTATTTGCCTGGTAAAACTCAACCTTTTACTGTCTAGATGGACAAAATTCATATAAACGCAGAAAAAACATAAGATCCTATGACATATACATCTAGCATAGACTGTGTTAAAAGTTTTGTTCAGCCCAACACTTCCTTTTCATGGAGTGTATGACATGATCAGATAGGCATCACCCCATTCATGCAAACCAACATAACGCCCCAACTTTTGTTGTGATTCGTTAACATATGCGGTTAAATTGCCACGCCAAATTTGATTGTCATTAAATGTCCCGCCAAGTGTCACGCCAGGGAAGTTGTCCAAAAATGGAGAGCTGACAAAGTTTGGTTGGTCGAAATATGACTCACCCCGACAGTAAGAAGCGAAGATAAGACCGCCAAACACCTCCCTTTTATCACCGCCAGTGGTGCTCCCTTGCTTGAATGATCTTAGATGGTTAGAGACACTGGCAACTGAAGATACAGCAGCAGTTGTATCAGGGAAGTAAACACGAAAGGTATCGCCCGTTTTAGCTCCACCAGCAATATACAGACCCTCTTCATTATCACTACATGAAAATGATTATAGTTAGAGCCTTTGAGGTGACATCTTCTGACCCATTTAGCTAATCATCATCATTATTATTTTAAAAAGTTAAAGCAAATTCAAAATAATCAGTTTTCTGTAATAAGAAACTTCTAAAGACATTAACCTGATATATTATTCTTCATTTCTAGCTTAAAACAAACAACCACAGTTATAAGTTATAACTATTATATACTTAGCCGCTTAAAAAATGACATTATAAAATGAAAAGTAAAATGTTATCTTACTCTAAAACATCATGAAATGCAAGAGACGTCATCCATTCTACTTTTTCTTGCCCACTGGAGCATTTTCTTCTGCTTGTTACCCCAACGAACAGAATAGGATCAACTATCCACTACCGTTATTTATGGACTGTTAAAATTCATGACTTTGGGGAGAAAAAAAAAAGAAGGGCATATTGAAAGAACGAAGAATGTAACATAGTTTGGTCGTAGTTGCATTCAAAAGAATATGACACTCAAGAAAAATGATGAAACTATCTCTTAAAACACTATAATTTATGGTTTTCTTGTAAGTAAACCAGTTTTCATATGCCAAGTCAGCACCATGTTAGTGCCACATAAGCAAAACCTTATTAACGTCATCCTTTTTACCGGTGACTATGTCAAACCTTAAAAAAAATTGATACTCTTTATTGAAGTGTTTACGGATGAATCCTCTTTAGGAGTGAAGATCCTATATATTCTCTCTAAATAGAAATGTGACCAAACTATGTACCTCTATCGTGTATTTATTTAAAGTTGTTGATATTTAACATACTTCCTTGGAAGCAGCCTCATCAGCTTGATTCAAAATTGCGTAGCCAGAAAGACTCTCATCCGACCCTTCTCTTCTTGCGGTGAGAAAAGTACAGTGTCCATCTTTTTTAACGGATGCTACCTCGTATGCAGGGCCTACAGATAACAGCCCACTTGACATTACAGCATGAAAATGAGTTTCTCCAATACCTGCTTAAAATGTTTTAATAGCTAGCTGGGATTAACCTTACATTGCATCAAATAATAAAGAAAACTAAAACACTAAATATATATATCTGTAAGTGAATTTAGAAGTTACCAGGAGGTTTCTTCTTATCTACAACAAATACTAAGGCGACATCGGAAGCAAATTCTACAGAGGCGGTTATTCCGCTAGTATGTCGTGTTGAATCGACATGCTCACCAACAATGACAGTTTCTAGTGATAGTGCATAATCTGAATAAAAAAAACTATCAAATAAAAAGTAATTTAGCGTAACACGGTGAAGTATTTTTTATACAACACTCACCCAATTTTTCCATAACAGCTTGCATGTCGTGATTTAAGTAAAACATTATTATGGCAGCAGGGGATTTACATCCTGAAATTGCATCCGAGAACTCCATAATGTCTCTTACAAATTTGTCAATCATGACAGCGTCTGGTACCTGATAAATGTTAATACAAACTATAATAAAGGATTGATAAAAGAACTAAAATTGCATCTGCTGTATCTGATAAGTTATTACCTGAATTTGCTTTAGGAGTGGAACTGTTTTAACTTTTATGCCTGGTAGAAATCCAATGACTAACATGACTGTTTCAGTTTCATCACCAACATGAAAATGACCATCATCCGTGGCGTAAACCTGTTCATATTCATTAGAAGATGCATCCCGTCCCATACATCCGTTGTGATGGTTGGTAATGACCGGAATTTTGGAGCCTAGTTTTGCAGAAATCTGAAATTCATTCACAAAATTAATAAAATCGTTTTAAATTAATATCAATATTGAAGTCAAAATAACATCCATACGAGTTGGTGAGCCAGTTGCAGATCGAACAGATAGCCAACAGAAGCAATGGCAAAATGAGGACGAATTGGCTCGGATAGTACTTTATTCACCACTTCTTCTACAGCAACCTGATGATAATTAGAGATTTAGAGCATAAACAAGTCAAAATTTACTATCTAGTAGGCGAACCGAACGAACACGAACACTTAATCGAACAATATTTGTGTTCATGTTCGTTTGATTCAAAAATGAACATGTTCGTGTTCGTTTAAAATCCAAGCGAATAGTTCACAAACATAAACGAACATAACGATACAAAGATAAATGAACGTTTGCGTAAATGTACACAAACAAACATAAACGAACATGCTCAAATAAACAAAAACGAACAAATATAAAACCATTAAGTAGATGACTCAGATAATATCTAATTATTTTCTATTAATATGTAAACAAACATAATTGAACATACTTAAATGAACGTTCATGAACATAAATGTACGAACGAATGTGTTCATGTTCGTTCGTTTCTTAAATAAACGAACATCTCGCCGAGCAGTTCACTGAACATTTGGTTAAGTTACGTGGATGAAAATTAAGGCATACAGCGGACGAATAACACGAATTAAAGTATAATTTACGATTGACGTAAAAGTTAGGGTTTGAATGAATAAGTTACTTTACTTCGATTGAATAAGCGGTGAAGCAGGCGGAGGAGAGCTTGGGACGACAAAGGACGCGATTGCAGACACGGTTCCAGGAGCGGCTGACGCAAGCGGCGGAGGCGAAGGACACCGCCGGAAGTCTGCCGATTATGTTTTGGAGAAAATCGTCGCCGACGTCATCAATGGTTGTTGCGATTCCGGTAGACGGTGACGTCATTTCAGTTATGTTACGACAGCAGTGGGACCTTCAATCAGTTACACTTCTTTCACTTGATCAACAGTTGTTCAACAGAATGGTAAAAAAATGTTTTGACTAGTAACTTTTCTCTTTTAAAAACGGTTAGAGGGTTTCACTAAAACTCTAAAAGTAACTTTTTTTTAAGATATAATTGATGAGTTGAAAAATATGTTGGTCCCACCCGATGAGCTTCGCGCCCATTACCAGCATACTGCCCAAAGGGGTTGATGCCTTTGGGCGCTCTTGATAATGGTTTGGCGGGTTTGATTGAGGTGGTGAGGTGGCTTTAAAATTTCACCCCAGAACATTTGGTCTAACAACCATAACAATTTTCAGTATTTATGTTTGCAATTAGAGTGGTAGTGGAGTGACGCCCCTACCACCTCACATTCCTTTACTTTATTAAATCGTTTCTGTTCATGGTTTTAGAAACGGTTCATACCAACTAGTTTGGTTCGACTGTATTAAGGAACCCGGTTAGTGATTTTAGGTTGTACTTCAACAGTTCTACATGTCCTTTTTCATATAAATTTGACTAATTTTCTAACTCATAATAGTTAATTTTGAAAAAGCAAGGTCATATTATCTAATTATGTTATGAATACAATACATTTACACAATGGCATATCGTAAAAGTGAAAAATAAGTTTAAAAGTAAGTCTCAACTCGTGGGTTTGATGTTTCAACACCTAATAGAGTTTGATGTTTCAACACATAATAGAATCTAATTCCCTAAAGTGTTGATTCAAAGTAAGTCTCAACTCGTGGGTTTGGAAAACTTCATACTGTTGGTAATTTCCATATTACTAGGCCCGTCACGTGTCGGTGACCGGGTTGGACCTATTGGGCCTATGGAATTCATTAGTGAAGTAATGGGTTTATGGGGTTACAATTGGGCTTTTATATTTGGTAACTACTTGTTGACCAAGTTAGGGTATCCCTAAATATACATAGTCATGTTAGGGTTATTAAATAAGTGAGAGGGATTATTGTAATTGAGTTTTGTGCTAGTTTCTTGATTATAATAATACGTGAGTTTACCCTAAATATTGTGTGCTCGTTTGTGTTTCTATTATCAATTCGTTCTTGACATACCAACTAGTATGGTTCGACTATGTTAATGAACCTTATTAACGATGTTGTTAGGTTGTACTTCAGCATGTCATTTTTCATGTAAATTTGTCTAATTTTTATGTGCACAATAGTTGTTTTTAAAAAAACCACAACCATATTATCTAAATATGTTTCGAATATAATAATTAATATAATTGTATATTCTTAAATTAAAAAAGTTAGAAAGGGATAAATGGACGTTTAGGTATACACAATCGTTTTCAAGTTCTAAACGCTAATTGGGCCTTTAAATCGTCAAAACCAATATAAATCTCAATGAATTTGGGTTTCAAAGAGTTCCTCCACCTGAATTTGGGAAAACTAGGCAGGAACGTTCACGTCATCACTAATTGTCTATAGGGAATTATTGGGGAAAAAGGGTGTGTTTTTTATGGATGCAGAGCGGTTTGTTTACTCTGATTTACTACCTGTCCCTATGGTATGTTGAGATAGCCGTCCCTGAAATTCGTTAAAAAAAATTGGTCGACGAAAAATATTTGGGTTGTAAGTAAAAGTTTTTTTTAATGGGTTAGAATAATTAAATGTTAAATAGGCTTATTGGAAAGCTGGGTTATGGTTTGAGGTGTTCAAATTCTTTTATTAATAATTCTTTTTATAAAAATAAATTTAAGTGAATTAGATAATGGGAATTTCGACATTAAGAATACAAATTTTTAAAACAATATATATTTAAAAAATAAAAAATCCGAGCATGTCTGGGTGATTGGGCCGGGGATGATCGCCTCCCCACCCTGTATGTTACACGATTCTCACATTTTTTGTTCGTGGCAAGGTAACATTTTTCGTTCGTGGCATGTTACACGATTTGTCTGTTTCTGGTAGGAAGAAGTAGGGGCGTTCAACGAATCAAATTTCGAATATTCGAATTTATTCGAATCCAATTATTCGAATTTTGAATATTTGAACCTGGATTCGAATTCGAAATAGATTCAACAAATTTGATTCGATTCGAATTCAGAAAAGCTAATTCGAAATTCGATTCGATTCGAAAATGAAGTTCGAATCAAATTCGAATCGATTCGAATTCAGCTAAAAATATATATTTCAATTTCAAAACCATTATAAATTTGAGTTTTTTAACAATAAAAATACAAGTCTATAAAATGAATAAATCATTTAAAGTTACCACACCCTAAATATTCAAAATGGTAATGTCAATTATATTAATTATTAACCAAAATGATGAACTTTTTTATTTTTTTCACTAT
The DNA here is from genome assembly GCF_021521415.1 of Bidens hawaiensis. Lineage (NCBI taxonomy): Eukaryota > Viridiplantae > Streptophyta > Magnoliopsida > Asterales > Asteraceae > Bidens > Bidens hawaiensis. The sequence goes on from NW_027494964.1 coordinate 30,130, forward strand.
AACTCAAAAGATTTATGTAGTTTATCTTTTCATAAGTACGTATATATATAATAAAATAAAATTTATAATTCGATTTCGAATTTCAAATCGAATATGAATATATGATTATAAATTCATATTTGATTCAAAATTCGATTACTAAAATCGAGTTCGAACCGAATCGAATTCGAATACTAAAAATAGAATTTGAACCGTCAAATTTAAATACGAGTCGAATCGAATTTCGAGTTATTCGAGTGTGATTCGAATATGAACACCCTTAGGAAGAAGAACCATGACAAAGTTGTACTGATCACTTTTTACCCAAACACTCAACTAGAGATGACAAGATGATGTTGCCTGCCACTTAATAAGAATCTTTCAATAATTTTGTAGAACAACCCATCAATTACCTTTGTTACTTTATTTGAAGTTTTGGGTGTGTTATCTCCACCGCTTAAGCCGGGTAACATTAGCTCCCGTCAATTGTTTAAATTTTTTTATTTCGGTCCATAAAAATTAAAAGGTTTAATATGATAAAAATAATATTATTATCTTTTATGATGACTGTAACAAGGAAAGATAGGTATCGTCATAAATTCAACAATAAATCAAAAACAAACAAAACACGGAAATGTCTTTTTCTTAACTTATGGGTCTGTATCCTACAAGTCTTAACACATATTTTAATGGGAAATTCCTAAAATAAACGTTTATGAAAATGTTTTTCAGGTTTTAGGTGTCATTTGCAAGAAATTCCTAAAAGATGTACTATAATCTAGTCGTGATGAGTAGTTTGTATAACCAATTAAAACTTTACACGTGTCATTAAACTAATTGTAACGAGTAGATTTAATAACCACTTACTCATCACGACTAAATAAGTTTTATGCATCGTAATCAACGTCCATGAGTAATTCATAAGTTCTTTAGTCACGACGAGTAGATTGTAAGGTTAAACTAGTCGCGACGAGTTAACTACTAATAAACTACACGTGTGGGGAATGTAAACCTGGTAAACTAGTCGTCGCGATTAAATGACTTATGAATTACTCGTGGGCGTTGATTACGAGGCATGAAACTTTTTTAGTCGTGACGAGCAAATGATTCGTGAACATGCTCGTTACGGTTAGTTTAAGGGCACGTGGCAAGTTTTAACTGGTTCTACAAACTGCTCGTGTGTAATCATAAACTACTCGTCACGAGTAGTTTATAATACCTATTTTGAGAATTCCTTGCAAATGACACCTAAAACCTGAAAAGATTTTCATAAATGCTTATTTTGGGAATTTTCCCTATTTTAATTTAATTTTTTATTTTCTTTTTCTAAAACTACTAGAATGTCTGCGCAATGCTGCAGCGTCGGTATTTTACGTCATACTCATACTTTGGTTCATAATTCAACTCATGATATATTGTATAAAGTACTTTGGTTAGTTTTGTTATTCATGTAATATTTTGCAAAAAATTATTAAGTAATTGATTTTATTATTATTATTACAGTCTCAAGTTAGCATTAATGTGGTATATATATTTCATATGCATTGCACATGTGAAATAAATAATAAATTAACATTAAAATTATCGTCTACTTTCATAAACTACTATGTTGGACACACGTTTATCGGGTCCATACATGTAAACAACGGCATCCGCGTAACCGATGACAAAAATCAAGAAGCATAGTTGAAATATGTTTTGGCCCAAATCCCATTCCTATCCGACATCATTGTAACATGAAACTTGTTATGATATGACCTCTTTCGACTCGAACACATACTTATCCTACCCGACCCGAACCAAATTAACCTTTTTTTTGTATCAGCTCGTTCCAACCTTCATCCAGTTTTAAGACATGACTCGAACTCGACCGACTCGACATGTTGCCGTTTCTCATCTGGTAATCACGTAACATGTCAATTTCTTTAAACTAAATAAGTATAACCATACCATACACAATTTTAAGAGAATATAATGCTCTTTTTTCTGGTGTAATTTTTAGAAAAAAAAAATATTAATGTATTAAAAAGTTATGACCATTAAAAAGTCATGGAGGGTAGTTGGTTTCGAATTAAGAAGTATATGTGTAACTATTCTTTGAATTAACAATAGTGAGTGAAGTTGAGGGACCAATGTTACTTATTTTTTTAGAGTAAAAGTTAACCGTAAACACTGGCGACTAAAAGACCAAATTGCCCCTGATAACTCATAATTTATTTACCTTGAATTGTTCATGATGCACAAAGTTTTGTCCTCCTTAAATTTTAAGAGGTTCTTGCTATGTGCTATATGGTATAAATACATATAATTTAGAAACTCCTTTGAATTTTGAATTTAAGACATTAAAATCTCAAATTTTAATAATCATCCTATATCATTTGAAAAAAAAAACCAACTTTAATTATTCTGTTAATTCTTAAAATTCATCATAATCATTTTTCAAAATCAAAAGGATAATAATCAAGGTTTATAAAAATTACAATAATAATTTGGAAGAGGGCCCACAGGAGATATAAATATCCCGATAAGCAATGTTGTGAGTTGTGACTGGGAGTCTGGGACGAAGGTGGTGCCACGCGGCCCACGCCCACATCAATTTATATATTACTAAATTATAACCCGTGTACTACATGGGATTAAGTATCAAACATTTTAAAGTTAAACATAATTTATAATAAATAAATAAATACAAATTAAATATAATAATGTTTCATTTGCAATTACATATTAATTTCATTCGAGACTTAAAAATAGGAGCCAAATATAGTTCCGTCCATAATGCAAAGCTCATATATACAACTGAACATGTAGCCATGGTATAAAGAAACAAAACAAAATTTTGAAAATTTTATCGTTTGGGACGATAATGCCCGTTATGAGGCCACATTGCCGGTAAAATAATCACAAATTATATATATATATATATATATATATATATATATATATATATAGTTTGTATCATTTAAGAACTCTAAAAAAGTTAAGAACTCTTAGGAACCCTTAACAACCAAACATTTTTAAAATTTTTTTATATATTAACATTATTTAATAGTAGTTTTATCATATTTTATATAAAAAGTTTTGATTACATATGTTAATCACAAGTTTACATATGTGTAAAATTTATAACTAACAAATTTACATAGGTGTAAAAAAAAACATAGATATGTATAAAACTAATTTGCAAAATTGTAATTGTAAATACAGATATAGAAAAATGATAAAACTACACTCAATTAATATTGACAAACAAAATTTTATAAAAAGCGTTAGTTTTCAATAGTTTCTTCAAGTTCTTAAATAATTTAACAGTTCTATAATGATACTCGTCCTATATATATATATAAAAGATTTAATATACCATTATGTTAATTAGATTAAAATTACCTTCATAGCTTCTTTATCATAAACCAATTAGGGGTGTGCAAGATTAGAGCCGGCCAGAAAAAACCCGAATAACCGGACCGATTTTACACGAAACCGAACCGACCCTAAATTGCAAATATAAAATCGGTCCATAGTTTCATTGCATTATCGGTTTCGGTCGGTTATCGGTCCCAATTACTCAAAAGCCAATGAAACCCGATAACCGACAAAATGTAATCATTAATGTTTAATATGAAGCCGGACTTGAAAAATGAATGAAATGTAATCTTCAAAGATTAAACTTCTAATCGGTGCATGTCGGTACTCCAACTCCCAATAAGTCTAATAAAAACGTTTTTTATATTAGTAGTGTGGATTATACCATCACCATAGAGAACATCATCAACCATCCTTCCATCCCCACTCTCAGTAAAATATAAAAAAAAAAATGAACACTGGATATAGGGTGGTCAACAAAGAGTACACGAGTTTGACCATGGTGGATTCATGTGTGACGTGTGCTAAATAAAGGTCTTTTCATCGTGTTTTATGAGAAAAGAACAAAGCGTCTTAACCACCTCCACGAAGATTTGCAAAGCGTGAAGTCGCCGTAACTCAAGCATTGAACCATCTGATCTTGGTCACTCTATTGTACTGATAGTTTGGTCATGTAGTTCCTTCATCTTCATCAATAACTTATCGGTCTCGGTCTTTACCCGTTAGAAGACCTAACCGAAATCAAGGAAACCAGAAGTGCATATGTCGGTCTGATCATCGGTTCCAGTTTTTAAATGGTTTCGGGTCGGGTCGGGTCGGGTCGGGTCGGGTTAAACCCGGGTCGGTCCGGTTTCTTGTGTTTGCACACCCCTAAAACCAATATCCAGATGCTAATGTGGCACCACCAGCTAAAACACTTGAATGTTGAAAAATTTTCTAACAACTTTCACCTACAATAATGCATTAAGATACAAATAAATCAACAAACAAATTGAAAGAGAAAAATATAAGATTAAATATTGAACACTTATAACAAATACCATCTTGTTCAATTAGAACTGCACAGTTTTCGTTTTGTTCGAAAACTTTCAAAAAATTTGTGCAGCTTTGTGGTTGCTTCCTACTTGGGACACCTTGATTCAAGATCATCAGGAACTTTATCAGAATCTTGGAGATTACAACTGATTATGTAATTCAGATTATTAAAATTCCTATTAAATAATAATCACCTCGTACCACCAGAATCACAACATGATAAATTAATATTAATGTTTACTTTCAAAGCGAGTTTCTTGAGCTTATTTATCGCTCTAAATTGCTTCATTCTGGATAATACAACACTATATCGACTTGTAATGCTTCTCCACCTTCTCTGAGGCACAAATGCTCTAGATAAACATATTTTAATTAAAAACAAATATTAATCAGAAGTGTAGATGCATAATTGCAAGACAATAACAAAAAATAAATCCAACAGTTTTCTTATAATTTGCATCCAAACCTACTTCTTTGGTCTATTTCCAAAGTTAATTTGTTGGCATTGAATATATGTTTTGTGACATAGTTTGTGAGGAACACCTTTGTAATGGCTTTGTAAAATCAACGTGGGCATATGCATAAAGTGATTTCAAATGGGAAGATTTATTCTGCAAAATAACATTGGAAAACAAATAATCTTTAATAGTTAACTTTCAAATAAAACGAATTTAGGAGGTTGTGTGCATATATAACACACTTTTGGCTACTTTTGAGCCATTAGAAACAAACCATACCCCAAATCAACTTGTTCATTAGTTAACATGTCAAAATTGCCAACTCTAAAACATATTAGCCCGTTTACCTTATCAAAGAGTAACATAGTTGTCTCGGGCATCTGGAAAAAGCTCTTTGACAGCTAAACTTCTTATAAAATGGTATAACGCAAGGAAATCGCCACCAATATATGTTGCCAACAGTGCCAACTGCAAAATAGCTCAATAATTTACAATTTTTAACTCATAATTATAATAAATATAATATAGCAAACACCTGATTTTGTGGGTTTCCACTATAGGGCCAAACCATTGTTGCTTCTAAGTAGTAAGTAGCTGCAAGAACTCATATTTGAATATCAGTTTTTTTTTTTACAAAACTTCAGCCATGTCTTGAATATCGAATTTTTTTTACAAACTCCTCTGTACCAATACTCCCAATCCAGCCTTTTTATTTTCTCTGATGTGAACCCTAATCTAAAGTATACATAAAAAAATTGAAGGTGAATCAATGGTGAAACAGTAATGACATAGTGGGCTATAATCAGAACTCAGATGGTGATATTGTTAATCTTAGATAGAGATTATAAAAAGCTATAAGAGAAAATTACCGATTAATGGCATCATTGGCGTCCGATCCGGTAGTGTGGCAGTTATGAATTCACAACCGATAATTGATTCACTCATGATGTTATCAATTTCATAAAATAAAAAAACACAACCGCTTCCACCTCTACTGCTATTCCAGTAATTCCATCACCACAACCGGCGCTTCCAACTGCGTTGATGGAGAACACTAAGAACCTTAATTTTTGTTTGCACAGATAATGCCTAATATTAAGATCCTAACTTGAATCACGAAGATAAATCACAATAACAGTAACTATATATATACCTAAATCGACCATAACCTAATCAATTTCAAATTATTGTACACAAAAACCCTTAATTACCTGCAATCACGAGACCTCTGGCTCCAAATCAAAATCACGCGAGGGAGATGACGATTGATCAGCGACAAATTAGAGTGAGGCTGTAGGAAGGAAGCTTGGAAGGATTGATGGGGTGTGAAAACGTGGGAGTTGAGGATTACAATGAAACCGTAATTTGGAACCGCCAATTTTCCAATTGTGGTGAAACCACGTGTCACCTTAACATGAGGTGAAAATAAAAGGCAGAGCTCATGTGAATAAGACACATGTGTTCAAAAACCCTGTTTTATTATAATAATAGATTTTTCTTTTAAAACTTAATAACCACTAATATTTATATTTTATAAACCACAATAATATGTTTATCAAATTACTTATAGTTATATTTAATGTAATATTTATAAAGTGGTAAACCCTGCTGAAATTTAATAAAAATATATACATAAAACATACATGAAAGTTATTAATTAGATTTTGTTTACAAACAAACTTTTATAAAAGATTCAAGAAGTTGTATATATTATTAACTAGCCAGGTACCCGCATGATGTTGCGGGTAACAATACTTAAAAGTTGTTAGCACGCCAAGGCTAGCTCTAGCTCAACTCGAACTTCATACCAAGCATAACTCATGTTCGTTTAATTATTTTAAATGGTTGAATAACTTGAATACTTTTAATCACATTTTTATAAAACATATAAGAAGTCAAAAAAATTAAAGTTGAGTAATATTTGGATAAACATGAGAGGTCAAAGTTGTAAGTATTTGGATAAACATTTGTTTTCTAAGAAATTTATACATTCATGCAGTAATAACTTGTAAATTAAACCGTCGATCTGTTTTGAAAAAAAATTATATTGAAACGTTGACAAAAATATGCTCGTTTAAATAGGTATGTTCAGATTTTTGTTAACCATATTTTTGTAAAATATATATGAAGAAAACTAAAAAGGATAAAATTAGAGTAAAAAATGGATAATCATGAGGGGTTAAAGCTGTAACTAATTCTTAATTTTACAAAATTTAAATAAAGTTGAGGTACTATAGTTGTAATTATGTTTATACAAATCAAATGAATGTGAGTAATATGTTTGTAAAAGACAAATCTATCCCTACTTAAACATGTACCTAATGCATAATAAGTTGTAAATCTCTTAATATGAAGTGTCTTAATTTGCCCTTTTTTGATGTATTATATATAATATAGATACATTCCACCTCAAAAACTAAAATATTAACCAGGTCTAGAATTGTTGCGTATATTTCTTGAATTGTAACACATAGAGCCCACAAGCCACAATATTATTATTATTCACTCCATCAACGTCCACCACATTTTCATTTACTAGATAACCTCCGTTAATCCAAATAATCAACCCCACAATATATATCAATCAGAGACCAATCTTCTATCCAATTCATAAATAGTAGCTACTAGCCAGTCATCAACAAAACAAAACACAAGAAACAATGAATTCACATGACAAGACCAAGAGTCTGTTCAACAACAGATGGCTGGTGTTTGTGGCTTCAATGTGGGTGCAATCATGTTCCGGTATAGGGTACATGTTTGGGAGCATATCTCCAGTCATCAAGAAAACCATGGGTTACAACCAACGCCAGATTGCCTTGTTGGGTGTGGCTAAAGATATCGGTGATGCTATCGGGTTTATCGCGGGTAGTTTGTGTGAAGTGGCTCCGATTTGGGTGGTTTTGTTCATAGGAGTGATTCAGAATTTGGTTGGGTATGGTTTGGTTTGGCTGACTACTATACACACCTTGCCTGAATTGCCTTTGTGGGTGGTTAGTTGCTCTTTTAACACTTTTGTTTGATTAGAAAAAGTCGTAGTTATGGATTAGATATTGATTCTCTTGTTTTTAAGGGGTGTTTGGGAATTACTGGTGTGAGCGAGCCAAGCCGCTCGTCGGTTACTCTAGATCGGATCAAAATGAGCGGAGCCGAGCCTCGAATAAAGCTAGATTAGTTATTGAGTTTGAGCTCTTTGTTGAATTTTAACGAGTCTTGCTGATATTTAAGTTTTAACTCTTTTGGGCTTTTATTTATAGTTTCACACTGCATAACCGAGCTCGCATTGAGCTCGTTTAAGGTTTTTCTCATATATTTAAGTATTTAACAGTATAATAAGAAATATATATATATATGTGTGTGGAAAAGTTAACGTACAAATGAAATTAACGTGCTAATTGTGATAATTAAGTAATTATGTGATTACTCTATGAGACTATAATCTAATTACATAATTACCCTAGTTGTATGTTTAACTATAGGGTTTAGATCAAATACAATGAAATTTAAGTCCGAATTGTGATAATCAAGTAGAGTAGTTATGTAATTACATAATTATTTAATTCTCACAATTAGCACGTTACTTTTATTTGTGTTTGATCCAACCATATATATATATATATATATATATATATATATATATATATATATATATATATATATATATATATTTATTAATTATTAATAATAAAGGAGCCGTGACCAGGCTGAACTCAGGCTTAGATAATTCAAACATGTGTTTTGAGAGCAAAGATATTCACTTACCGACAGAAGTGTTTGGATCAACACGTGTTGCTGAGTAGGTTAAAAACTTATCTTTATGTACTAAAAATTAATTTTGTCGACTTATTACCAAAGCATTGTCGATTGGTAGTTTTGACTTTATTTACCACAACATTCATGTGTATATACCATATATTGTCTCCAACTACTATTTTTTTCTATAAATATGTTTTCTAACTAACATGCTTTGGGCAATATCTCATGTTTCTGTCACTATTTCATGTGAAATAATATTGTCAATTGTGACTTCTAAACCTATATTATATCAACAATAATCTAATGTTTTGAATAAATTTAGTAAAGATTTTTAACAAATAGCACTTGAGGTGACTTTTTTTTGTCAACCCATCTATACGCCCTACTAAATTAGGGGTGAGCAAGAAACGGTTCGGAACTGTCAAAAGTCAGAACCAAGGAAATGAAACCGTGTCGGTGCCTCAGAACAACTAACGTAGCTAATGTGTGTTACCTTACGATTCTCTGTTCTTAGTATTTGCATTAAATGGTTCCCGGTTCGGTTCCGGGTAAAACCGACGGTTCTAGACATGGAACCGAAGAACTGGAATATTAAGAACTTTTTACATAAAACCGCCAATCGCTATATTTATAGGGTAACTTATAGTCGGCATCCATTTAATCATTCTTTAATTCAAAATCTTCCTTCTTTACGTTCAATACTTGCAGTCAGGATCGATTTTGATTCTAGCTTTCAAGGTAATGTAATACATAATAATATGATATTCGCTTTATCTACCTCCACTAATGATTTATTTAACTCAACAACAAGTTTTTAATCTGAACATGTTCATGTGTAATCTAAATTAATTTTTTCGTGAAAGAAGACATAAAATTATATAAACTTTTTTTTGCAATTTGCAAAGTTAGCACAACTCATTTGATGAATAAACAACCGAACCGGTTCTGGCACAAAACCAATTAGCAAAACCGACTTTACCTGTTCTGGAACCAAACCGGTTTACTATAGTAGGTTCTTGCTTCGGTACTATTTTTCAGCCATTTTCAGTTCTGGTTCGGTTCTCGCGGTTCCGAACCGATGCACAACTAAAGTAGGAAAAAAATTGGCATATAGCGTGCCAAACGCATACTATTTGCAAGATTTTCAACGCTTCTCGTTTAAATAGTTATGCGTCTTATGTTGAATAAGAAAAATTGCACATGGTCCGTGTGGCTTGACCATATTGCAAGTTTGGTCCCCGGATTTTAAAAATTGTCAAACTTGGTCCAAACATTTATGATAGAGTTGCACAAATGGTCCCCTACTTTGATCATATTGCAAGTTTGGTCCCTAAATTTTCAAAAATTGCAAGTTTGATCCCCCAGATTTTTAAATTTTTCTAAAAGTTTCGGTTTTTATTTGCAGTTATGTGTTTGCATATTTGTCGGAACGAATGGAGAAACCTACTTTAACACGGGCGCTCTCGTTTCGGGTGTTCAAAACTTCCCTAAAAACCGCGGACCCGTTGTAGGGATACTTAAGGGTTTTGCGGGCTTAAGTGGTGCAATATTAACTCAAATTTATACGGTTTTAAATTTTCCGGATCAAGCTTCGGTCATACTCGTGGTTGCAGTGGGACCCACAATCGTAATCTCTTCATTAATGTTCATAGTCAGACCCGTTGGAGGCAGTAAACGAGCCCAACAATCCGACAACACAAGTTTCTTATATGTTTATAGCATTTGCCTCATTCTTGCAGCTTATCTTTTAGCTGTTTTAGTATTACAAGATGTGATTGATTTAAGCCAAACCATTATAACTTGGCTCACAGTTGGGCTCCTGACTTTAATAATACTCCCCGTCGTGATTCCCATTTTCGTGGTTTTTTTCTCATCTTCACGAGCCGAGACTCGTTTAGAGGATACCCTTTTAAACGAGGACCAAAGACGAGAAAACAAAGTAATGTTTAGTGAAGTGGAAGATGAAAAGGGTTCGGAAATCGACTTGCTTTCGGCTCAAGAAAGGCAAAAAAGAATGAACCATTTGCAAGCTAAGTTGGTGCAGGCTGCAGCCGATGGAGCCGTGAGGGTGAAACGCAAAAAGCGTCCGCGAAGAGGGGAGGATTTTACGTTAATGCAAGCGTTGGTAAAAGCCGACTTTTTGCTTTTGTTTTTTAGTTTGGTGTTTGCTTCGGGGTCGGGTTTGACCATTATCGATAACCTTGGTCAAATGTGCGAGTCACTCGGGTACGAAAATCCTCATGTTTTTGTTTCCATGATCAGTATTTGGAACTTTCTTGGTCGTGTTGGTGGCGGATACTTCTCCGAGATTATTGTAAGGTGCGTTTGTAATGTGTGCTAGATTATTGATTTTTGGATTTTTTTTTTTTCTGTTTTTACAATTGGTTCGGTTTTGGTTTTTCGATATTGCCACTAAAACTTGAAATATATATTTTTTGGGTTGGGGGGGGGGGTGAAGATGGCCAAAAGTTACGAATTTAGGCTGGAAACTTTGTATGTAAATTTTTTTTAATTAATTGATCAACTGATTATTAATAATTGAGCCTAAAAATTTTAAGGATACACCATTTATTATTTTTTTTATATAAATTGTTTTACATTCAAAAAATAAATTATTATCAATAAAGTCGGTTTTTTGGGTTCAACAGACTCGTTCGGTTTTTGGTACATGCAAAACAGAAATTGAACCGTAAATTTGGTTTTTGAAAAACATAAAACCAAACCTTCGTTTTTGTGTTGGTTCAGTTGTTTTGGTTACATGTTGGTTATTGGTTTCATGCACGCCTCTATTTGCCATCCCTTAACATAGTGTCTGTGTCCTAACAAATCTTCTTGCATATCAGAAAACACGCATACCCAAGACCGGTAGCAATGGCGGGAGTTCAACTCATAATGGCGGGTTCCCTTTTCTACTATGCATTGGGCGCACCTGGCGCAATATACGTTGTTTCGGTTGTAATGGGCTCGTGCTACGGGGCCCATTGGGCCATTGTCCCCTCTGCAGCGTCGGAACTATTCGGTTTAAAGAGTTTTGGAGCACTTTATAACTTCCTCGCACTCGCAAGCCCAGCGGGCTCTCTTATCTTCTCGGGTGTGATTGCAAGTGGGATTTATGACTATGAAGCAAAAAAGCAAAACTCAATGAAATATCATATTCTTCAAGAAAACGAAGAACTCACTTGCTACGGGACTGTTTGTTACTCGCTTACTTGCGGGATATTATCGGTTCTTTGCCTAATCGCAGTTTCTTTGAGTATGGTGGTTGTTTATAGAACCAAAAGAGTGTATGCACAGTTGTATGGGAATTCACAAACTTAAAAGGTGTTCTTGATGAAAGAATTGATTTGTGTATTGATATCGGAGAACGTTGAAACCGATGATGTTGATTTGATGTTGGTATGGGAGAAAAGAGGTTCGGCTTTCTGCATAGTTTTGGGTTATGAGAATGGTTAAACCTGTTGGATCCAGGGTTGTATACAAGCAGGAGGAATTCATATTGGCAAGACTTAAAATGATTAATAAGGTTTATGTAAACCATTATTATTATTCTTTGTGTTTGTAAAGTGCAGTTTCGACCCGTGTTTTTTAATATGGGTATTGTAACAAACATAAGATTTAAGAACACAAATCCTGCTTTTGAAATTACCAATTTACAGGTTCATGTTCAATATCTGTAATCATTACTACCGACGATCCATGTATTTGTTTTGCATACTTGAGGTAGAATTCATTCAGATTTTGAGCTTTTGCTAGCAGTTTCTGTTCCAAAAGTTTGATGTTTTCTTGGAAAATTCATAGAAAGACAGTGTTTGCATTCACTAAGGTTCTACCTCTATTTGATTCATTTTCGGTTCACAGTTGAGCTGAGAATGTTACTTTATGTAATTAAATTTTGCTTTTTTTCCTTCTGCAACGGTTATTCTGATTTAATGGAACTGATAGTTGATAATTGATGATTAGCTCCTACAGTCGTCAGGTGATGCTTTTTTTCTAAAATAATCCGTTTCAACCAAAACCCATTTTAGGCAGACCCGTTCTCACCAGAACCAAACTGGTAATTCTTTATAACGACCCAATTTAATCAAAACCTGGTATGATCATCTGACCCAACTCGACCAGCCATTTTGCCAGGTATACTATCAACTAGATACGGGCTTAAAAGTGTGAACTATAATCATAACTTGGGAAACTATAATATATTAATATGCAACCACACATACAACTTCAATTAAAGCTGAAAGGTTGGAAGTTGGATCAGAAACATCCAAATTAGATCAAAACTGAAAGTGTGATTGTAATATAATAATATGGTAATTTTCAGTCACATATGTCGTATCTTAGAGACCGTTTGAACGTGATTACCAAGATTAAAGTGTAATTCAAAAGAACAATATACAGACCAGACTGGGATAACAGTTTTATCTACTTGCACATACCCTGTCAGTTGTCAGTTAGTTTCAATCTAGACTCCTCTGTAAGCAAAAACATCATCCATTGTCTTCTTGGCGCTGACATCATACACAAAAGCATGATAAAATATTACTGAATTTGACAATAATATTACAAAATATAAGTATTTATAATCTTACCATTCTCTTGCTAATATAAGGCTGTAACTGCATTGGCAAATCAAGACTTTGACCTTCATCTTTGACCGGCTTCTTAACCTCCACCCCAAATTCCTTTCTAGAATCTTTCCTGCTACCAGATTGCCACACTCTACCAAAGTTGGGAAGCCAGCTGGCATCAAATTTATTAACAGGCGACACCCCTTTTTTCTCCATTTCCATCTCTAACTTCCTTTTCTCTGCCCATGCAGCACCAACCCTTTTAGGATTTAACTTTGACTTTTTACTTTTAGTTTTAATGTTGACCGCATCAATATGGCTACCGTTAGTTGTGTCAAACCAGGGAGGAGGTGCACCAGAATGCACATTTCCTGTATTCGGTTCACGAAATGTAGAAGAAATTTGTGTGATCTTCTGCAGACCTACAAAGAAAAAAATATATTGTCTTATTAAGTCTCATGAGTGTATTTAACATTACTTCTTGACATGGAACATGCAGTTAGGAGTGTGCATGAAATCTAGAAAACCGAGATAACGAACCAACATAACCAAACCGAAACAAAAATCAAAGGTTTGGTTTTATATGTTCGTGAAAACTGAAGTTACGACTTACGCCTTGGTTCTGTTTTGTTTGATTAAAACCGAATAAACCAAACCGAACTGAATTTATGGATTTTCATTCTTAATTTTGAATGTTAAATAATTTATAAGAATTTAATAAATAGTGTAGCCCAAATGTATAATAATCAATTAAGCATTAATTAACAAAAAAAAAAGATTTAGGCCCAAATATATTATTTTTGGGCAACATTTTTTGGCCCAAATATTTCAGGATTCAGATCCCAAATTGAATAGTTCTCAAATGCTCAAAAACCGAGTTTTCGGTTGTTGGTTCAGATCCCAACCCAAACCGACCCATGCACACCCCTAAATGCAGTGGTTGGACGGGTTGAGAAATGGGTCAAACGAACTATGTGGGTTAAAATTGCCATAACTAACAATTTCAGGTGGCAAACAGTTTCAGAAACCAAAAATCTGTCAGTTGAATGCGTGACTCACCCAGAATATTAAATAAATTAAACCAGATTGGCAAATTAAGAAACAAAGTGAAATTGTTAAGGATACCTGTTGAACTACCAACGCCATTGGATTCCCTTTTCTCTGCATATACCTGGCATGTCTTCCCCTATGACATTAGTATATGCCACAAAAATGGCAATAAACACAAACAAAGAACAAGATAAAAGCCAACCAAATTGATCAAAATCATGATACTAGACAACGCTGTATGATAAATGGTATTAAACCATGTAATTAACATGAAAATATGATAACAGTAATATCACTACAATAACAGTCATCATAATAATTAGAAACATACCAGCCCATTGTGATTATAACCTTCAGTTAAGCCAATCCCACCTACACAACCACCAAAAAAGTTTTAATGAAAAATGTTTATGTAAATCTTTAAAAGTAAAAAAAATGTGTATAATCGAAAGATTTGCATATGACGAAGTACCAGTTGCCACATGTCCCGATGAATCTGAATAGGATACCTGATATTTCTCATTTGTATAATTTTGTAAAGGCAAAACATTATTTTGAAAACTTGAATTATGAGACATGATACGACTGCTGTCAAAGTTATCTACATAATCAAATTTCCGTTCATTGTGGATATCATTTGGAGGCCCAATTGAAGGTCCTTTAGTTTGTTCAATTTCACCACCATTCTTCAAATATATGCACTTGTTTTCATACTGCAATAAAATGTAAATAACAATCATAAGTATCATGAACATGCTTGTAACAAAAATAAATGAATATACCTTAGAAAGATCTGCTTCAGTAAACCTAAAACGATCAACTCGATCCATTCCACCACCGTATTTCCACATGAAACTTTTCAAGTTTTTTAAATGATCTGCACTTGCCAG
The DNA here is from genome assembly GCF_021521415.1 of Bidens hawaiensis. Taxonomy (NCBI): domain Eukaryota; kingdom Viridiplantae; phylum Streptophyta; class Magnoliopsida; order Asterales; family Asteraceae; genus Bidens; species Bidens hawaiensis. Next base: position 45,229 of record NW_027494964.1, read on the forward strand.
ATGTCTGACTCCTTTCTCACTTACAAAACAACATAAAGGTAGGGGTCAGCAACAACTGAATCATTAACCAATAACCAACAAACCCCGACCAAAATTAACCAAAAACTGAATTAATAAAAAATCTGTTATTGAATTTCTTTTGCACCCTTGGTTAACCGAAATTAACCAAATCCAACCGTTCATATTTTCACATATTTCTCGCTTTTATGCTCCCATTTCATGTATTTCATATTTTATACCTCCACGTCATGCATTTATACCTCGATTCCATGTACTTCTAAACAAAAAATTTAGCCCAAATTTGGTCTGGTTATTAACCGAACCGAAAACCAACAAACTAACCGTATAAACCAAACTGATTACCCAAAAACGGATTCGTTAATAAACAAATTAACCGCCAACTTCGATTTCAGTTTCAGCTAATAACCGAGTGCACACCCCTACATAAAAGGTGTTTAGGAGCTTTAAATATCATTATTACAACTTATGAGAAACAAAATCACATTCATAATTCAGTTAATTAGTTGACAGAATTTGACGATTCTAACCCTAACTTATCACAAATATGAACCAAACAATCAAAACTGATAATTCAAACCTTTAAATCATAAACAAATAGCATCTACCAGTTGAATGAATAAGATGATGATAATAATAATAATAATAATAATAATAATAATAATAATAATTTAGCTCACCAGGTGAATGAGCTGCCGTGTTCTGTAACATCTGAATCGCAAAAGACGCACCAGAACCTGTTGCGAGAAGCAAGATCCGGAGGAAGTAAGCTAGGGTTGTTCAGGAAGAACCGTACGTCGGATATTTTGGACTGGAATCGTGATAGGAACGACGAGAGAGATTTGACGTGGTTCGGAAAGAAGTTGTGACGGCGACCTTGATTGTGATTGAGCTTGCATACTTTACAATACTCGTATTCGGTGTGCTTTCGCTTGCCATTAGGTTTTGAGTTCTTCGTCACCGGTGTACCGGTGCTTGGGTTAGGGTTCATCATCTCCGGTGGTGCCTATCGTTTTGCTGAAACATGTTATTTTTATATAGGGGGTGTTTGGCCTAGCTTTTTTAACAATAGTTTTTTTTAGCTTTTTTTTTTCTTACAAAATAAGCTTAACTTGGTGTTTGTTTTAGCTTTTTAAGCTTATGCTTATTAACTTATATAAGCTTATTTGAATATGGTTTTTCAGCTTATTTGATGAAGCTTAATTGTTTAATGGTGTAAATTACTCATTTGTCCTCAAATGGTGATGGATTAGTAATTATTACTCTAACAAATTAAAGAATGTTGGATTTAACAACTTATTAAGACACATAATTAACTTGTAAAATATAAGTTAATCCAAACACTTAAAAAAGCTTATCAAATAATAGAAAAAAAGCTAGAAGCTAATTTTAGATATAAGCATAAGCTTAAAAATAAAAAGCTAGGCCAAACACCCCCATAGTGTTGAGCATTCTGTGTTTTTGCCAATAAGCTAATGCTTTTTAAAAGCCTCAAATGCTTTTAAATAAGCCAATAAACATTTTTCAAACTCAATTCAAACATGCTCTTACTATGAGACAATGAACCACGTTCCAAGGTTTCGGGATCCTTCAATTTGTTTTTGAAAATTTATTTTCTTAACTTATTTAATTGTTTATATTGATTTCTTTTCCTTTTTTTATGTAGTTGTTTGATAAGGGTGTTCTTCTTAAGGTGGCGGGGGTTCAAGTCTCCCCAAAGACGAAAGTTTGCCAAAGCAACCTTTAGTGTGGGGCTCATGGATGTTTGTTATTCAAAAAAATATAATAATAATAATAATAATAATAATAATAATAATGCCTATATTAGTCCTATTTTTTATATAAGCTAGGACCAAGTGAGTTCAAAACCGAATGTATGAATCCAATTTACTTTCAAAGTAAACATTTATTGTCAAGAGGTTTATTAAAAAATTATTGACCAATGGGTTAGTGGTCCATCAGCAAAGCAAAGTCTTTAAACACCTTGGGTTGGAAGAGTTTTTTATTACCATACACAAAATAACACCGAGTTACATGGATAGTTCAGGTGCCGAAACATTAAATTACCATACACAAAATAACACCGAGTTACAGAATCAACTTTCATTACCTAAATAACATTTTTTTGTCACTAATTAACTTGAAATAGCATGACCGACTCGATAGGGTGCTCAATTGTTGTAGTACATTACCAGTCTTGAGTGAAATGGGTTCGAAATGATGCTTATAGTCTCCTTAATAGTAGTTTTATATTCGTTGTTAACAATCACATAATATATTACAAGAAAAGTTACGAAAATAGTCAACTTAACTTTTTATATTATTATTCACCAAAATAGACATAAAAAAGAAAAGCCTCTGGGCTAAATTCTAAAAAAATTTCAAATTATGAAGCAATACTCTTTTATGTGATTTGAGTTTTTTTACTATTAAAATTAAATTTCCAGATATATAAATCAAATTCACGTGAAAAGTGTGATCGAGCAGTTGCGACATGAAATATGCTTGGGACCATACTATATACATGCGATCATAATCGTTCCTTTACACACATTCACGAAAATAGTTTTTTTCTCCCAACTAATCGGACGTTTTTCTTCGATCTGCACTACCACCACCACTCCACTAGTGGAGTCTGTGCGTATGCCGCCTCCGTCCTCTTCGACTCATGTTGGAACTATGCTAATTCTTATTACCTCTCACCGGCGGAGAAATCTGAATGCCGGTGTATTAGATCTATAGGTACCAGTTTTTTTCCCAATAGATTCACCTTTTTTATTGTTAAATTTCCCACGACCAAACGTTTAAATTTGTGGGCCAGTAGGTACGAGACAAGGCGAACTGCATAATAAAATACGATATCATAAAAAAAACTGAGATTGATACAGTGGCTAATATGGGTATTTGAGTATTAAGATGTGCGGACAAATCTTAGTTTGCAAAATCAGGTTTGCTAGTGACTGTTGTTGTAGCTTATGACAGTGTGATTGTAACAATAAAATTATGTATCAAATGGCAGTTTGCAATATTAGGTATTACAAAGCTAAAGTTGCATTTTGGAATATGACAGTTTGTGTATAGAAGTATGAGTTAGAGTTCAGTATGTGTAGCTAAATAGAAATCACCTTAAGCTCGATTATATGTTTAGATCGAAGAAACATCCGAAGCGCCTCGTATTTCATGATACGCAGATCATGATGAACACCAAGAGCTTTATGCTCCAATGCCATTGCTCAAGAAGTTGCCTATTTTCTTGTGTTTAGTATGATCTCCGCGTAAACCTTCATCACCTCCATTTTCTTGCAAAAAAAATCAAATATCACCAAACGATTTTAGATTAAGTCAAAATAAACCTGCAGTTCATCTTCAAAACGACGAATCCTGTTGTCAATTAGCATCTCTGCAACCAGCGGCTGCGTAGGAGTCTGGAAGGCGTCCATGGAAGATGTGGCTCAGATAAAGGCTTCCGTCGGAATATAGCCGACATTATCTGAGGAAGACTCGGGAATATCAGTAGTAGACTAATGCATAGTCGGCGTAGGAATCATGAAGGCATCACTAGCATCCATGGACGATGTTGCTCGGACAAAGGCTTCCGCCGGAAAATAACACGTGAGGGGGGTAAGAATAAATATATGTATTTATATATTTATATATGGTCATCATTATCATCATTTATATAATAACATATCAAAATAATTAAACTATACCTTATTATTATATTAGATAGTTAATTGTTGATTGACCATATTACCATTACTTGCTAATAAATAGTTTCCCCGTATATAAATATATCGAGAGAATACTTAACATCATAACAAAACCCTAAACACACACACGAAACAATTTCCATGTGCCTCTCTCCCAATATTCAATTTTACACAAAACTCTAATCCCCATCATTAACATACATGGGAAACTCGATCAAGCTGACTATCTTATCGTCAGGATCATTCTCATCAACCGTGGTTATTCTCTTTGTTGTAACATGTATGTTTTATTTATATGTTTATCATATTATTCATGTTTTTCAATTACAAACGTGAAGAACTGATCAACAGGTTGTATCAGAGCTATGTTGATTAATAAGTTCTTCACGTTTTCCATAAATATGGATCTAAACCCGAAGACATGGACTAAAACATGATAATCCCTAATTTTGTTATATTATTCTTGAACTTAATAAATTGGTTTTCATATAAATTGTTTAAAATCTTTGAACCTGACTTCATTATTAAGAATATGTTAAGAATGATGGTGTTTTTTTTTTCGGTGATGTTCTTCGTGTTCCTCATGGTTTCCGAATAATAACATGTATGTCGGTTTAAAATTTGGATTAGGATGTGTTTTGTTTCTATTTTTTGCTAAACTTTATCTCTAAGTTATTTCAAATCTGATTAATTAATAAAAGTTAGATTTTTTTAAAAACAACTAAATTTTGGAGATAAAGTTATTCTCTTAGAATTTTGGACTGAAATTTTATCGTCTAAAATTAGTTTTTGGGTTTTTTAATGTTCACCGAGAACTCATAATTTTCAAGATCTCATAACACTGAGAACTCATAATTTTTTAAGATCTCATAAAACCGAGAACTAATACTACCGAAAACACTAAAATTACCTAGAACTCCTAATTTTCGAGATCTCATAAAACAGAGAACTCATAATACCGAAAACACCAAAATTACCGAAAATTCATATTTTATGAAAACTAATTTTTCCGAACACTCTTAAATCTCATAAACAATTTACTAAAAATTTTTTCGGGGCTCTCGCAAACAGTTTACTAACTGTTGATTTGCTAATAACTAATTAAATGTTTTTGTACACTTAAAACTTATAAAATTTATAAAACAAAAAAGGATTCTATCATTTAATCATTATTTCCCGCTCCTAATTTTATTTCGCCCTAAAAAATAATTGCAGTTGGTCGAACTAACAAAAGTCAATTAGTTAGCATGGTAGCTCGTGACGTTATTCTATAGAATGGCCAACTACCTTATTTCACAACTCACAAAGACCGGTCAACTACTTTATCGCCTTCATCACTACCTTCATGAACATGTTCCGCTGACCAAAGGAACTTTTTAGGCGCATTCGCTACGTTGATTACCTCCGGACATCTTGTAACACCCTTGGCAAACACAACATCGTCCCACTCTTAGGCTATCCCACATCGGCCGTGGACAAGAGAGATCATTGGTTCATAAGTAATGTTCTGCCTCTTAACATCACCAACGCGTTTTGGGCAACCAAAAACAAATCCGTGAGCTCTTCGTGGGCAGAAGCGGACAATATTGGTGGTGCAAGAGGCTGGGGTGTTACACATCTATCAGCACTGATCCAATACCAGCGACAACCATTGCTGCTTCAAGAGGTTTTGCTCGTGGACAAGCATTCCCCGATGTTGTGGCTTCTTTACGAGCCGACTTAGCCGGAGGTCTCGATAGCCTTTCTGGCATTTCACATAATTGTCATTAATGTTATATTGAATGTAAAGTTATATTTATGAATTGAATCTTTCAAATGATTATTGTTGTATGAGTTCGTTATTTTTTAGATTTTTTAAGAAAGTTTTTGACTTATGGTAACGATTTGTGTAATTTATATTGATTGTTTTATGTTATTAAATATGATTTTTACATACTCGTTAAATAAGCCTGAACATTAAGAATAGTTTTATATGAGTAGTTAAGCTTTTCAAGTTGAGCTCGAGTGGATTTTAAACTCTCGAGCCAAGCTCGGACTTGTAACATGAAGGCTCGCTGAGCCATTGACCCAAGCTCAAGCCATGTTGACCTTCAACCACCGGATCGGCTCGTTTACAAATCTACTTGGAGATCTTCCAAAAACTATGGTCAACATTACCATGTATCTTTATAAGAAACGAAGATCTTTATGTAATATGTTCTATGTTATGAAAAATTGGCTAAATTCCACAAAGTAAACAAACAACCCACTGCAATTTTTTAAATAGGAAGTGTAAAGATTTAATGTTATGATGTTTGATGGCGGTTCAGTTTTTAGAAGCATTAGTATCAAGTTATCAACTGTTAAATTACTAGCTATATGTTATTATAGGTTAAAACACTATGTGAGAAGGCAAAATAGATACTTATGGGCGAAAACAATGTTCAGGTGTGAGTTATTTATCGCATATGTATTATAAAATATGTTACACAGAGTTTAATAAATATATCTTTTATTTTTTTTCATTTTCTTGTATGGACGAAGATATTATTCATTTGAAACTGTAACGGTAAGTTGAAGCTGAAACATGTTATTTTTATATAATGTTTTATTGTGGGACAATGGGAGTCTAGCTTTATAATGAATCAATGCTATCTAGTTTACACATTGTTTTCTTATCTTCTGATGTTGTGTACTTTCTGAACAATGTTCATAAAAGTCATGCATATTAAATTTATTGGCCTATAAGAACTAAAACTTTCTTTTTAGTAGGATTAAGTTTGCTATCAAAAAGGGGTTGCAGCGCTGTTTTTTGCTCTCTTAGGTTGTTCTATATGGTGGGGGCATCCTCCACAGTGTCACGTGAGCACTGGGGGTTTCGAAACCCTTCTCCATAACACCCACTGTGATTTAAAGTTCCTCCCCCCCCTCCCGAGCGCCCTCCCTGTGGTGTGCAGAGGCTTCGAAGCCCCATGGGAGCCCTCAATAGTGCCCATAGCATCAAGTCTTACGGCTTACCTGTCACTTCATTGTAAATTGTTTGGATATTTTTATTAACAGAATAACGATTAGTTCGATAAAAAAAAGGTTAAGCTGAAAAAAGGAACGAGTCCAACATGTTAAAAGTCGACCAAAGTTTATTTTTAATGGATGAAACCTGTATGCAAGATTTATTCAAAACATTATAATGTTGCCGAAATTATATGGATTTTATATGACCATTTCGACTCATATAAAAGCTCTTTGTTTTAATAAAATTTATATAAAATTCATAAATGATGAAAGTTGAGTGGTTAGAAGACTATATATCCTAAATAAGATATTATACGGTTTTTAGCATTTAGCAAATTATAGATCTAAACTATTAACTACTTTGATCAAAAACCCAAATCTATCCCTAGGTTTCTTTAAAAACTTGCATTTTTATAACAACCCTACATCAATAAGATAAACCAAATAATAAAGAGTTTAATAAGATAACAAAACTAAATAAACTGTTAGGACACAAAAAGAAAAGGCGAAGACGGATTAACCAAATTGATATAACCGTATCCAAAACCATAACCTTTTAGACGGTAGTGTTGTGACTGTGCAGAGCTACACAAACCAGTTTAAAACTCAAAACCCGTTTGGGTTAAAACGTTCGGTTTGGTTAACAAAAGTCAAAACCGGTCTACGAGCGGTTTCGGTTCGGATTGAAACTAGTTTCTTACCATGTTATGATCGGTTTCGGTTCGGATTTTGATCGGGGTTTCAGTTCGGTTAACCGGTTTTGGTGGAGAAAATTATAAACCGGTTCCAAATCGGTTTCCACATAATCAGTTACAAATCAATTCGATTTCACTTCAATTTTCAGATCAGTTCGGTTAACCGGTTTATTTGCCCACCTTTATGACCGTGAAAAATCAAATAACCGAAAAGCCCAAACAAGCCCAATAGCTAACTTATGTAAGAAAAAAAAGGCCCAACACGAATGTCACACTTTTTCCCGCTCTTTTTTCATCCACACCTACCATTTTGGCGGCAAAAGTTCATCTTCAACTGAGGCGCCACCGGTGAAATCCGTCATAATCGTCGAACTCCGGCCATGAATTCAAGAGAACTGACTCTCATATCCACGGCGGCTGTCGCCGGCGCATTGGCCTCTGCAATCGCGATTCGTTTCTTAGTAAACCCTAGCAAGAAGCTGCTTTCCGATACCTCTAATTCAAAAGATGTGTTGCAGAACAATTCATCTTCAAACGATCCTTACGATCCGTCCAAACGAAAGGGGTAAAGTTAATTAACTTCTTCAGATAAAGAATATTTTAATCGTTTGTTCAGGACTGTCTCTGAAAATCGTTAAATAAAATTAGGACGAAGGCGAGACAAAAATTGGGCCTCTTTTAGTAAAAAGAGTTTTATGATTATGATTTGGGTTGTGATTTTATTTTATTTTTTGGTTATAAAAATGGGCTTAAAACATTAAGAACTGACTTTTTTATATAAAAGAAAATTTGTGAATTTGTTTTTAATTGAGAAATTTGAAGGACAGAGAGTTATTAGTGTTGAAATTGTATCGGTTTCGATGCAGGTACTTAACGTGGGATGATTATTTTATGGCGATTGCGTTTTTATCAGCTGAGAGATCCAAGGATCCTAACAGGCAGGTTGAATTTCTGCCCTTTGATTAGTAGTGATTATGGCTACAAAATCAGACGATTATGTTGAAATTCTAATTAGGGTTATGATTTTTGGATGGTTTTTAATGCTGTTAATATTTTATTGTAGGTTGGAGCATGCTTGGTGAGTCAAGATCGTATAATACTTGGTAAGAATTTTTGGACAAATGTTTTTATTCTTATGTTTTCATTAGATATCTATGTAATATATATGTTTTCACTTGAAGTATGATACTTGTGTTAGATTACGTGTGTCCATTATTAAATGAACGGGCCAGCGGGTTGGATAACGGGTCAAGTCTGGACTGAATTAAGCAAGGAATTCATCAAAAAATAATAATAACAAATAACTAAACTGTGAAGATATTGGGAAAATTTGCAAAACTATTATATGCATCATATGAAACACATAATTAAAGCATAAATGAGAATTTATATTAAGTTTGAATTTTTGAAGTTGACTTTTCAGAAATTTTATTTTGAAATATGGACTGTGACTAGTTTTACACAAAGGAATTTGAAATTTTAAAACCCTAAGTTTGTTATAAAAGGGCCTATTCAGGTTATATTTTTACTTCTAACGAGTTAAGCGGGTCAAAAGTTGTTCAAAGTGTAATTCTAACTGCATAAAACTTCCTTATTCGTTTTATTCATCAACTTGTTTTATCGTTATAATTTTTTTATAATCATATTTGACTATTATTATTATTATCATCAAAAAAATTAAAATTTGAGGTTGATCCACCCACCAAGTTTTGACCCGTTTGACCCGTCCATTTAACCATGTCGATGCGATTTTTAACTAATTAATAATTGTGATCTATAAACAGGCATCGGCTACAACGGGTTTCCACGTGGCTGTTCTGATGACAAACTTCCATGGTCAAAAGTCAGTATTATCTAAAATAAATTTTATTATTATCTATTAATAATTTATCATAAGTTCATCACTAATCTCGTTTTATTCTTTCAGAAATCGAAGAATGACAATCCTTTAGAGACAAAATATCCGTAAGTGATGTCAGCTTTCTTATAATAACATGGTTTAAGAAGTTTTATGCGTGAAAAATACACTTTTCTGTTTTACTCGATTCACCCTTTAGAAATAAAACTTGAAACAAATTGACCCGTTATTTTCATGTTGCAGTTATGTTTGTCATGCTGAAGTTAATTGCATACTGAACACAAATCATGCATCTGCTGCAGGGCAGGTTGGTCCAACCTTTTTTTGTGAAAATATTTTGTTAGAGTATGAGTTTTTTATTAGTTATTGTTTTTTATAAATGTGTAGAGGCTCTATGTAACAATGTTTCCATGTAACGAGTGTGCAAAAGTTATCATTCAGGTGAGTTTGAAGCCCTTTTCTTAGCATGCATTTTTTTTTCCTATCTTTTGTTTTTTGTTGCATTTTTACCAATTTACCCTTTTGACTTTTTGTTTATTGCAGTCAGGGGTTTCTGAAGTTATTTATTTTGTGGAAAAGAGTTTGGAGAATTCTGATGTTATTTATGCTGCTTCTCACAAACTTTTATCTCTAGCAGGCATAAAAGTAAGCTATCCTTAATTACTTATATAGTTCAGCTGTTTAACTCATTTATTTTTATATTTTTTAAATGTCATATCATCATCATCATCGTACTCAGTATATCCCACCAATAGCAATGCTATGGTAGGGTCTGAGGAGGGTAAGATGTAGACAACCTTACCTCTATCCCATAGGGATAGAGAGGCTGCTTCCGGTGAGAGTGTGAGACCCCCGGCTCGATAGTAGTTTTGCATCAAGCCTTGGACATAAGGCACATAGCACTCAATCATCGGGACACCGGCTGATTGGTGCATGTGCCCTTGTCTTTCGGCTATCAACGCCACCACATGATGCCTGATTAACCTTCCGCCACTTTTAACGTTATTTTCATGAGATTAGTAAAATAATGTCAAAATTAGTGCAATTTTACTTTTGCCCACCCGAGGGTTCACACATAACATACATTTTTTAGATGTATGTTATGTAATAAACTAATAACTTAACTATTTTGGTCTTTTATGTCAACATGTGAAAGTTCAAAAATAAATTGACATAATTCAAAATAATTGCTTAAATAAATAAAATTGTATGTGAATTATTAATTTTAAAGTATTAATATGTAAAAAAAAATATTAAATACATGTTTTTTTGTAAACGGGCCATGTCCGTGTCAACCGGCAAATACAGGCGTCATGTTTAGGTTCATCTGTGACATGTTTTTCAGGTTCGTGTCGGGTTTGACCCGACAATCTACAAAAATAACCCGTTTACTTGTTTAGCAGCTAATTATTTAACGGCTTGTATTAGTTGCTGACAATTATTTTTTTGAATTGCAGGTTAGAAAACATCAGCCGAAGATGGATCAGATTTTACTAAGATTTCTCGAGACTTAGAATATCGTTTTACCTGTATGCTTGTCTTTTGTTGGTGTTTTTTTATACCATTAAATGAAGTAATAATACTTGAACTGTTAGGTTTTCAAGTGATTTTAGTACTTTTATAGTGATGTGTTGTACTCATGTTAAATGTGTGTTAAAATATTTTAACTGTGTTCATTGAATCGTGTTAGAGAGCATAAAAAACGTATTTTTTTCCCAATGGTGTTCAAGCTCAACTATTCATGCCGCCAATTCGACTAACACCTTTAACTTAAACTGATTAACTATATAAATCAAAAGGCCAAAATATAAGTAATAAGCTTGATTTCAACCAATAACTGAACCAAACCGACTCATGCTCACTAACCTATTTGAGCGGCGATATGTTTATAATAAAATACACATTTATAAATCATCAATCATCTTTCATGAAACTTGACAGAAAAAATGTAAATTATCTTACTTTCAATGTTTATTAACAAGATGTATATAAAACAACATAAAACCTTAAACCACAAACATACACCACAAGGATTTAAACATTTTCAAAGACGAACAGACTACATCTAACAAGCCTACCCACACAGATTACTCATTCCCAAACCACCCGACAAAGATTAAGAATTAGAACAATAATACTACTACAAGGTAGCAATTTCAGCACACACATTTTCAAATGTCTCAATTTTGAGCTAACACGGCTCACCCTTGCCAAATCAGTTCCACAAACCGACTCTAAAATCTTGAGCTAGACATCATCTTACAGCACAGGAATGCACCCGTAAACTCTGCAATACCTTTGTCCTAGGATTGTTAGTCCTAAAAGCATGGGCTTAGTGACGGTTCACCCAAGGATTCTAGAAGACTCTCCATCATCTTCTGAACGGGAGTTGCAGGAATCAACCATTTTCCCCTTTTCAGAACTAGTGTTTCGGGCTCTGTCAAATGCATAGCACCGAATCTACAAAAAACCATGAACGGAATAAATACCATAACAACTTTATAGTTTAAATAAATTTCTAAGCTAATTAATATGCAGCAGTATACTTTCATTAATTTTTAATATCCAAAAACCATATGAGTTTTCGTTACGTTGTTGTAGCTTGCATTTAGATCCTAATCAGGCGAACTTTGTGACAGTGATTAGCTATTCAACATATGAACCATGTAACGATAAATCTTAAATAAATCTTAAATTTAAGATGTATAGTTACGGGGTTGATATGATGAATTGGTAATCACAGTCACAAAGTTTGTCCAGTTATGGTTTCAATGATCGCCATATTGTATATACACGAAGATTGATTAATATTAAGAGTTGGAGAGTAAAAAGAGTTCAGAAAAATCACCTGAGTTATACGACCCGTGGGATCCGAAGCACTTGGCCGTCCGAAATGGACGACCAATGCCCATAAGGACTAACATTAGAATTTTCTTTAAAGACTTTGCTGGCCACAAAAAGATCATTTGGAGGTGTAAGATCATCCGGGAAGAGTAAATAGTTGTCGAATGCGGTAAATATTCCCATTAAAGAGAAATATGTAAGCATGACTAGAAATCATGGGGAACTATGTTTGACAAATAGTCAAGAAACTATTGTCAGGAAAACGAACAAGGGAAGAAGATAGACAACCGAGGTGAGGAGAGAAGACGAAGTGCCGTTTTAAATAAGTTAATATCTTTAACGTTAACCAACGGCTAATTTTTGAAATTCAAACTAGAATACGTTATTTTCAAAAAAAAAAAATCAAAATATGATCATTGTATGCATAATTAATTACAAATTTTAAATAAGTTGATATCTTTGCCATTAATAGGCCAACGGCTATATGTTAGAAATATAAACAAAATATGTTACTAATTCAAATTGCTTAGGTTATTCAAACATCATATAGGTTATTTGGACACCAGTCACACCTATATGACTCGTATAGGGGCTATACGAGTCGTATATGTGCAAATGTATGTTTGTGTCTGAGTATGTCAGATGTTGTCCCCTTGTATCGTATAGCCCATATACGAGCCGTATATGGCTATATGACTCGTATAACACTTATTTGACTCGTTTAGTTTTTTTTTTTAAATTACTTTAAAGATACAAAATATTGAAAATAACAGCCGAGTTGATTATAAAAAAAAAACCTACGAACAACATGAGTGTTTCGGGGTATCGGCTTTTTAGATGTCGTCATACAATCCCATCTGGTTGACACCTATACGAGTTATCTAAGCTTTTGAACTATAGTTGTTATACGGGTCGTATAGACCCTATACAACTCTATCTATACGGGTCGTATAGACCCTATACGACTTGTATAGGCCATATGTGATTAGTGAGCTCGTATAGGGGTTATACGACCCGTATAGACCGAATGTCACACCCCGACCAAAGGCGGCGGAACATGCCGGGGTGCAACGATTGCTCATAAGCGTATGACACTATTTAAAGCGACAATATTTAACAAACTCATTTCATTTCACAACATCGAAAATGTCACATAACCAAATATTCATAACTCAAAATACAACAAAATATAACAAAATATAGCAAATCAAATATTGTTCATTTTTGCTAATATCCTAACGGTATTTGGGATGTTTTCTTCACTGAACTCCATAATCAACCTAGATGCAAACCTGTAACATTTCATAAAATAAAGTTTATCAACACAAATGTTGGTGAGCAATTCATAAGTTTGAACAATAGATATATAGTATGAAAAGCCACAAAACTAGTATACAAAACCATAAATAATAGCTATAAACTTGGATAAATAGTTATCGCTAACAAGTTAGCGACACCCAACTATAAGGGGTTGCCAAATAGTTTAGGATTTTATAGTTATCGTTAATTGCATTACGTTAACGACACCTTGCCATGAGGGGTTGCCAAATGGTCTAGGATTTATAGTTCCACCATCCAAAAGCGATAAACACATAGTCAAATAAGCATAGAACACCAAATCGAGCAATTATTCAAATAAGGTATACAACAACGTTTGTGGTTTAAGACCCAAGTATAAAACATTTAGTTTAGATAAGTTGAAATGTCACCCCCAAAATAAGAGATAGAAAACGGGGTATGAAGTTACTCACGTTCAAGTAATAAACTTGAAAGATTGATTATTTGGAGATTTGCCGGAACCACGAGTTTAACGTATGAAGCCTAAATAAAAGAAAGTCTTGGATTTAGAAAGGTTGTCTTGAAGATCTTTAAATAAAATAATTGTTGCAAAAACTAATCAATTAAAGTTCAAGGTTTAAAATGTAACTATTTAAGAATTTATAATAATAACCCTTTTAAAAAATGTAAGTTTGCTCAAAACCGGGTTAAGTATCTAACCTTAATATTTACTTAACCAATGTTAAGTAATAAGGTGGGGAAAATGCTAAAATGCAAGTTCCATTAGGCTAAAGATACTAAAACGGGTTTTTAACGAGTGTTCGGGTTGTCGGTTCGGGTCTTCACAAATGGTCAAACCCAAAGTCAACTTTCCAAAATATTAATTGTTATGAGATAACTCATTAAAACATACTAACACTTAACCAAGTATGTAGATCTATTGTTTAGAACTAACAACGCACGCTAAGCGAGTGTTCGGTTTTGTCGGTCCAAACTATGTTATGAGATCAAGTTGGATCCAACTATTCCAAGTACTTAAGAAAATAATTAAAATCAGTTTGTAAACTATTTTTTAAAGAAATATATAAGTCTTGATAGCTAAAAACACACTTGTGTGTCTTAAGCGAGTAAAAGTCGGTATAGTTCGGTTTGGTTCGGTCTCCATCTCACAAATAGTTCATAGATGGTTTCTACATGCCCAAATATCATAGAACTTGTATATTGGTTTATAAATGAAGAAAACTTAAATTTTACAACAAAAAAAGTTAACTACAAGTCTTTTAAGCAAAAGTTTCGGTTTAGTTCGGTTTCCATCTCCCAACGAGTTCAAAGATGGATTCCATATGCTTAATATCAAAGAACTTGTAAAAATGATTTTTTGAAACTCAAATCTAGCAATAAACATGTTTAAACAACTATTTTAACAAAACTAGTAAACAAAAGTTCGGTTTCCGGTTTGGACTAGTTTCGGTTAAACCGAGGTTAGTCTTATACAAACCCACACCATGGAACTTGTAAATAAGATGAACAAACTAAAGGGTTAGAAGTTAGTCATAAGTGATATGTATAATAAGTTATGTGTGTGTAAATATATATCAAGAACACGAAGTCCTCCATGAAGCCTTGCCTTATGACATTCGAAACTTAACCAACCAGAGTCGGTGAAGTAACAAATAAAGGAAACAAGGGGTGTGTATTATATATATGTTGTACTACCATATTCAAGAGTTATTAATGTTAGATGAACAAGTTAGAATGAAAGACTATAGTTAGTTTGACTTGAGAAGTCAAAACTTCAAGAATACATAAGAAATAACAACCTTGAATCTATGGAGTTTTGAGAGAGTTTTTGGAGATGTAGCAAGAGTAAAATGAAGAAGATGGGTGTGTATATATAGGGAAGGAGTGAAGAGTTGGGTATAAAGATTCTTTTATGGTTTGCATAAAAATGGGTATGTTTAAATGGTCAAACAATGCATAATATAAAAAAAACCAATATTTTATATATTTTAAATGACAAGATCCAATATTTTATATATTTGAAATGTTCGGGTTACAAACGGGTCGGGTTTACATAACAAAAGTGACCCGAAATTGACGAATGTCACACCGAAAAAGTTGTCACAATGTCCCATTCGTACATCTGTCAAGCATGTGAGGGCTACACGAGCTGTATAGAGTTACTAACATACCATGGGCTATAAGGGACATATAATATTCAAAATATGACCGTTGTATATTTTGTCCTCGTCAAAAATTTATAGTTTTCTGTATGACGAGGTAGCCGACATATTTAGCAAGTACATGAAATACTAGGTGTTCGGTTAATAGAACAAACTATCTTCATTAGATTATACTTTGGGAAATTATAATCTTATCTTACTATACTAATAAAAAAAGTAATGATGCTTAGTTGTCCTAACCACATTCAATCGTAGCATAAATCTTCTAACCTCTCTACTTCTTAATCCATGTTATCCACGAGTAATGGGTGAAAATAGTTTGACCCATAACTTACCACATTTTCAATATATTTGAAGATATTATGTACACATTAATGACCATTTATAACAATTTAATATCTAAAATATAATTAAACTTAATGTATGAAGTTTTAATTATGCTATTTTATTTAAATTTTCAATTATGTGATTATTTAAATTTGAATCTTTAATTTAATATTCTAAACATAATCATTTAAAATAAAACTTTTAAACATTAAAACCATGATTATTTATAACTAAAAAATTTGAAGTCCTACAATTCATGTTTTTTGCTCAAAAGTTACAAAACCGAGTTAGATGCCGTCAATTCCTTCTTTTTTTTACTTCATAAACACCAATCACATAATCAATTTCAATAAAAGAAATATGATCGCATACAAAAACAACTTTTTATAGTAGTTACTTTCATATGACATGTATCAATCATTCTATGTACTTCTAATTTTTTGGTTTTAATATTGTTGTGAATCTGTTTGGATTTGTTTTATTGCTTCTTCGAACTCATAGTGGTATTAAACTCATAGCATTATTTAATTCGTGTTTATGTTTCCATACGAATGTAAATTTGAGATTCTAGCATTTTTATTGTTTGTACTTTGTACTACATATTTCATTTTTTTATCTTCAATTTCCCGTCTATATTTAAAATTATGAACCTTACTAATTTTGTCATTTGACAATTCCCGTGTAATATACGGATTTTAAAACTTGTTTCTTTATATGATAAAAGCCTATCACTAGCCATTTTCATTACAAAAATAGTTTAGGAAAATTACAATTTTGTCCATGGTGAAACAAAGTCATAAAATCGAGTAGTTCTAGTACTGCCTGACTTAATCTAAAAACTTGTTAATGAAGATAAAAATTAATCGATGATGAGCATGATAGTATTTACACAAATTCTTTAGATTTATTTGCAAATTAACATATATGGATTGGACCAAAGCATTATACATATAAAAAGTAATCGATATGAACCAAAAATACAAGTAACAGTTTAGCCTCAGCAATCTCTTAAGGAAAGTGCATATATATAATATACTATGAAGAAATAAAGTTGAAAGGAATACTATTTATTAGTGAAAGGATAAATAAATAAATAGATGTGTTTAACAAACCAAAGATCAAGGAGCATATGAAACTTTAAAGCATAAACAAAAATGCACCGAAGCCTAGATATCTCGAAAAGCATATAATCCATATATAACACCTAAGATCATCTCCTATAGGAGATTATTGGTCATTCTTTATGCCTACTTAGCATTCTTTCTCCCACGTATTTATTGGAGTGTTAGATTCTTGAGCTACAAATTCTTCCACACGAATTTAAAAGAACGAGTTCTTTATAGGAAGTGTCAAATGGGTAGGAATATGGGTTGGGGCCATGGTTGGATTTTATTTATATAAAAAATAAAAACTGTATTCAATAATCTTTGTTTAAAATACGTAGATATTATATAGATTTATATATATGTACACATTAGTAATGATATTATAAAATATATAAATACTTTATAAATTATAAAAGTAAATATTATAAACGAAAATAATTGATTATCTTATATTTATTTTAGTATAATTTATTAATTTTTTTTACCATCGAACACGCTTTCTACTCTAAACCTACTAAATATCTACATATAGTTTATTACTTTCAGTATTTAAGTTTTAAAATATATTTTTTATTATTTTATTCAACCCCCCCCCCCCCTCCTACCCAACGACTATATTTTCAAACTCCCCGTAAAACACTATATTTTCTATATATATACAACCGTATATTATTCATTATTCCAACATCTTCATTTTTTTTCTAATTTCATCCCCCGATATGTCTTTTATCTCTTTTTTGCTTTCTACACAAAAATGAGTTCAACTGGTAATGGAAGTTTGCCCATTCACCTTCCGATTAGCCATTTATAGATGTTGTGAATGTGGCTTTTAAAGAAATGATGAATGATGATGTCGACAAATAATTTATGGAAGTAACGAAGGCTCATGTTGCTAAAAGTTCTCAAAGCACGAAGAGAAAACGTAGAACTACACAAAGGGATCGTGAAGATGTGGATATGCGTCTTTGGAACGACTACTCTTAGATCGGTGTATCCTGAAAGTTAAGTTAGACAACGGTTTCGAATGAGCAAACAACTTTTCAGTCGAATTGTTGAAGGCGTATCCAATCATTCCCCCTATTTTCAACAAAGATATGATTGTATAGACAGAAAAGGTCTTTCGCATATACAAACATGCATTGTTGTCATACGTCAAATGGCACAACAACTCAACAACTGACCTATGTGATGAATACATACGAATTGGTGAAACTACCGCTTGCCGAATTGTAACAACTTGGGTTTTCAAATTTATAATTTAAATTCGTAAACCAACCCGTATTTTTAGGCTTTATTTTTTTTATTAGTTTATGTTAATAATATAATTAGTTTTAATAAATGATAATTTAATAATTAGATATAAATAAGCAATATCTTATGAAAACCGAAAACATTAAGCTGCGTCTTTTGTCAAAGGTCGTTGAAAGCTTTCGTTTACGTGTGTGTATATATATATAAGTATATTTAAAAAGTAATAAATCATCATTATTTTATTAAAACCCGACACCATTATTGGTGTTTTCTCGTCGTCAAACTTATTTATAAATTTGCTTTTATTAATGTTATATATGTGTGTATCATACTTTAAAAAATTGTAACAATCGTATTTTAAACGTATTAATTATATTTATAAAATTAGATTTTTGTTAGATATCCCAAGATACATATTGTATTATAAATATATATTTTAACGTTGGTATTAAACTATTTAATATAGTACAAGTTTTATTTTTAATGTTGTGTTTTCGTTAAAGATTCTAAATTATCAAACTTATTATAAGTAAATAATTAAACGTTTATTATTATATTATATCATAACTCATACTAGTTTAAATTAATTATACATAACTTAGATTATATGATAAGCAAACAATTATTTTAATTTAAACAATGACTAATACTATTGTTTTTATAACAACAATTACAGAAGGAATCAATCGTCTGATCTATACTAATTACAACATACCCTAAATAACATAGAAACCTTAAATCTATTATACGCATTATCTCATTTGTTAATAACTCATAATATTAAATTATGTTATATCATTTATAATTAATTTATATTACCATTATTAACTAGGAATTCCTGACAGTATTTTTCGAAGGATTTATCCTTCTCACATCATAATCATTTGTCTTTTGTTCATCTGATCATGTGAGTAATCACTCCCTTTTTTACTTATTTTTAACCTTTTTGGGGACATATGCGTATCATATCATATTTATCTATTATCTAGTATTTAAAATCGCAACTATTTAATCCTTCTGTGGGTATCAATTTATGCCTAACTTGCTATTTGCATATTTGCTTTATTTGAACCGCATTCGGAGAGGTCCAACATATTCTCAGTCTAGTATGATTATACGACCGTCGTAGTGGCCGGCGCCCGACGCATTGACAATAGTTTCACCGACACCTCATTTTTGGTAACCAATGCCCATTCGCATGGCAACGGTTTAGCTCTTTCTTTATGTTTGATTGTTTGTGTATATGCTATGGATTAACTGTTTATCTCACAGGAACGGTTTGCATCTTTCTTTATATATTATATATATTATTACTGTTGTGTCTTAAACTGGTGTTTTACTCACTCAACATGTGTTGTTGACAAAAATATTTTTTATACGCATTTGCAAGTTATCAGCTTTGTTGTTGGTACATGTTTGTCAGTAGTTCATAGTCTTGTAATTGTAATCGAGTCTGTATTGTAATTGTGTATTTGATTATGTTTTTGTTTGTGTAACTAGCGAAGTTGTCAACAAGTTCGCTCAGGCGAACTTGTTGAATATGCGAAGTTACAGACAACTTCGCCTGTGGCGAAGTTGTCGTGTATATATTGATTGTTACAGCCGAATCGTCGGGTGGAGGAGTTTAGGGTTTCAGTCAAGTGTTCGAAGTCTGTTGGTACATGTTTGTCAGTAGTTCATAGTCTTGTAATTGTAATCGAGTCTGTATTGTAATTGTGTATTTGATTATGTTTTTGTTTGTGTAACTAGCGAAGTTGTCAACAAGTTCGCTCAGGCGAACTTGTTGAACAAGCGAAGTTGTCAACAAGTTCGCTCAGGCGAACTTGTTGAATATGCGTGTGGCGAAGTTGTCGTGTATATATTGATTGTTACAGCCGAATCGTCGAGGGGAAGGAGTTTAGGGTTTCAGTCAAGTGTTCGAGTTTAAGCAGACGTGTTTGCTAGTTCCAGTGTCTGTAATAGTGACTACGAGTCACGTGTTCGGTTAATAATATTACGTGTTTGATTCATTGCTTGTGTTATTCTATATCTACACTCGTAACCTACTTACGCAGGGATTCCGCACCTGCGTTGTTAGAGAACATCCCGTGTACGATCCGTCCAGGAACCTACAATTGGTATCAGAGCCATCGGCTCGATTGTGAGGTTCGGGATTTCACGCGGGTGTAGTTTCGTCTCGTTTGACCTATTCGCGAGACGTATTTTTGTTGGGATTGTGTTCTACTAGTGCTTGACAGTCTTTTTCAAGCCTTAGCATTGATCGGGAGCTTCTGGTTTGAAGAAAACAGATCTGGAAAAACTTCCAGGTTCATCGGGCGAACTTGCTGATCTTCAGGCGAAGTTGTTGAATTCAGGCGAAGTTGCCGTCACTGGAATTAGGGTTTTTGGCGAAGATATAAAGTTTGGCGAAGTTAACCACAACTTCGCTCAACTCATAAGTTCGCCTTAGCGAAGTTATCCGCAACTTCGCTTCACACTTAAGTTCGCAGATTTCATAAGTTCGCCTTAGCGAAGTTATCCACAACTTCGCTTACTACCCAAGTTCGCTCAACTCATAAGTTCGCCAGAGCTAAGCGAAGTTAACTTTAACTTCGCCAATTCAAGCGAATTAAAGACCTCAGCGAAGTTCTCTGTTCAGCGAAGTTGACCTTCAAGCGAAGTTATCCTTAACTTCGCCTACTGAGCTGTTTTAATATTTTCTTTTTTTTTTCAGGTTTTTCAGGTTTTACAAGGATGTCATCGATCAACATCTCCGATTTGGTCAAGATGGAAGTTGAGGCAGGGTCAGCAACTAAGGCCCCGAGGTTGATGAAGGGAACAGACTTCGTGGCATGGAAGGATAGATTCATCCAGTACATTAAATATCAGGATGCCAAAATGTGGGTGTGCATTCAAGATGGATACGTCCCTCCAACCATGCAATACGAAGGACGTGACGTGGTGAAGAAGTACAGTAAAATGGAGGACGAAGAAAAGAAAATGTATGAGGCCGAGAGCAAGGCCCATGCAGCGATAACAATGGCACTTCCTCAAGAAGTTCTCCATACGTTCCGAAAGTACACTTCTGCAAGAGAGCTTTGGGATGCTCTGGAAAACAGATTCGAGGGGAACGTAGGTATCCGTGCCTCAAAGATTAAACTCTTGAAGACCCAGTTCTCCGTCTTCAAATATTTGAAGAATGAATCTTTGGATGATATTATCACCAGATACTATCATCTAATGACAGAGCTTAGCAATTATTCGATTGCCTACCGAGAAGAAGAGATCGTCGAAAAGCTTCTCGATGCTCTCCCACCGAAGTGGGAAATGTACACCGTCCTTATGAGGGAAGACAGAGACTTTCCTAACTGTGATTTGGAAACTGCAGTAAACAAGCTCAGAACTTATGAGCTCAATATGGTTCGAAAAGAAACACCAACAGACCAGATACAAGACCCTGGTATGTATGGTGCAAAGATTAACTCAGGCTCAAGTTCGAGACCTGAATCTGCAGCTTTTTACTCAAAAGGGGAGTCAGGTCCCGACTTTCCTCATGATGGAAACGTTTCTGTAAACACGAATGGTGATGTATGTTTCGTTGCTGGAGGATCTAGTACTTCAAAGCCTCAAGCATCCACAAGTAGTTTTTCTGTAAATGCATCAAGCAATAATTATACCAAGATGCCTATGAGTGTAAAATCTGCTGAAGAGCAGTTTGCAGTCTATGCTTCATTTATTGCTTCCTACGAAAACTACATCCAGGGGAAGATTGTGGACCCTGCTGTTCTGGATGAGGATTATGACCAGATCGATGCTGATGATCTGGAGGAGATGGACTTGCAATGGCAAATGGCCATGATAGTGAGGCGAGTCAAGCGTTTCATGAATAAAACGGGGAGAAAGTTCGTTGGTGGTCGGCCCGGGTTCGACAAGTCCAAGGTAAGGTGCTACAATTGTCAACAGTACGGGCACTTTGCCAAGGAATGCAGAAATGAGAGGGTTGAACGTGGACAAGGTCGACCTACACAACACTCAGGAGTTAACAGAGAGATAAATGCCATGTTGACCAGAGAGGCAGGAGAGTACAACTGGAATCAACGCCCAAGTGGTTCTGGTGAGCAAGCAAACATGGCTGAGTCTGAAGCTGAAGAATGTGAGAAGGTTGAAGAAATTGAGAAAACAAATGAAGAAGAAACCGCTTTCATGGCAAATGACAAAGATAATCGCTCCGAGGTAAGTCCTACAACTATTTGTACTAGTTGTGAGAATTTGTCTGAGCAACTTAAAACAATAACTGATCAGTATGTCCATTTAGATGCTGACTTTAAAACTATCAAAGAAGATCACCATTTTACAAAAGCAAGAGAAACAAGTTATAAAATTAAAATAAAAGCATGTGAAAAAGACATTCAAAGCTTAAAGCTTAAACTTGCTGAGAAAATTGAAATAATTGATCTTAGTTATGAAGTTTTGGAAGAAAAAACTAAAGTGATTGCTGATCGGGATAAACAGATTGCTGACCACCAGGTAAAGGTGGTGGAACTGAACCGCAAACTTGAGCAGTTCAGGAATTCCTCGGCCATCCTTGATCACCTCGTGAGTGATCCAGGTACCTCTGCAAAGAGGGGAGGAATCGGATATCACGAAGTTCCACCACCCTTTAACCACAATTATACTTATAATCCAAGTGTTCAGAAATCTGTTGATTTCGAAGTTCCTCAGACAACTACTATCAAAATTACTAGTGTCGAACCAAGTGTTAGCTGTGGCGAAACAAGTTCGCCTGTTTCTAGTGTGAATTTTTCTGTATCAAGTCCAGTCTCATCAGATTCGGATATGTTGTCCGAATCTGGTCAGACAAAAGAGAAGGTAGGTTTACCCACCGATGGAGATAAAAATGAAGTTTCTAAAAAGAGTTCTCCACTCAATCCGTACGTCCCACCTTATGTGAGACGAACGGCTGGTAACACTGCCTCTACATCCAAACCAACATTTGACAAGAAAATGGAGAGTAGATGTTGCTTTAGATGTAACAAGTTAGGACATCTAGTTGCAGATTGTCCTTTGAAACCGAGATTTAGAGATGTGAAGCCAAATAAAAATGAGAATAAGCGTCATTTTGTTCCTGCTAAAAATGAAAACTTTAAAAAATGCCAAAATGTAACGAATTCAAGTTTTCATAAAAACCAACCTCATTTTTACAACCAAACCACAAGAAATAACACTTTCTATTCTCAAAGGTTTGGAAGGCATTACACTCAATCTGCAGGGAGATTCCCTAACAGGACGTACAGAAATTATCCTGATGCTAACTTGAGAAAGCCAGGATACGGGATGTATCGATCCAAGACCAATTGGTCTTGGGTCTCAAGATTCTAACTCTTTGTTTTATGGTGCAGGAACAGTTGAACAGGGCTGCAAACAATCTTTGGATTGTAGATAGCGGCTGTTCCAGGCACATGACAGGCAACAAACACTTGTTGCAAGACTTAAAACCTGTTCAGGGAGCTAGAGTTAGTTTTGCTGGTGAAAGCGGAGGAAGAATAACTGGGAGAGGAACTGTGTCGAATGGGAGAATGACACTTGAAAATGTAAACTTTGTGGAGGAATTAAAGCACAATCTGCTGAGTGTGTCGCAGATCTGTGATAAAGAATACACTGTCCATTTCACTAAGAATGAAGCGATTGTATTGAAGCCTGGTTTTCATATACCAGAAGAATGGATAGTAATGAAAGCTCCACGTGAAACGAATACATACGTGATGGATATGAGGTCTACTGAAATGGCCACCGGAGAATCATGCTTAATGACAAAGGCAAGCGAATCTGAATCAGAATTATGGCACAGGAGAATGGGACATATTCATCTTCGTAAGATGAACTACATTGTCAAAAATGGGCTTGTGATGGGCGTTCCCTTAAAGAGTTTTAACTTTGAAGATAAATGCATAGCGTGCAAGAAGGGAAAACAACACAAGAAAAGCCATCTCACCAAGACGATCAACTCAATTGCTGGTACTCTAGAACTACTTCATATGGATCTCTTCGGTCCGGTGAATGTACAAAGTCTAGGCGGTACTTCTTACTGCTTGGTGATAACTGATGATTACTCGCGATACTCGTGGGTATATTTTCTGAAAACGAAAGACGAGACGACTCAGATGGTAAAGAATCTCATTACAAAAGTCGAGAATGTCATGAGTAAATCAGTTAAATTCATCAGAAGCGACAATGGGACAGAGTTCAAGAACTTTGAGATGGAAATCTTTTGTCTACAGAAGGGTATTGAGCATCAATACAGCGCTCCGTATACGCCACAACAGAACGGAGTAGCTGAAAGGAAGAACCGAACGTTGATTGAAGGAGCCAGAACTATGCTGGCAGACTCAAAGCTTCCTGTGATGTTCTGGGCTGAAGCAGTGGCTACAGCCTGCTATGTTCTGAATCGGGTGTTAACTGTTAAGAGACTTGGAAAAACTTGTTACGAGCTTATGCACGGTAGGAAGCCCAACTTGTGCGGTCTTGAACCATTTGGTTCTCCTTGTTCGATTTTGAAGACTAACTCGAAATTTGGTGAAGTAGCCGATGAGGGAATCCTAGTCGGTTATGTTGTTGGGACTCCCAACAGACGGGTCTTCAATACAACAACTTGCAAGGTGGAGGTGGTTTGTAACACCGACATTACTAGTTATCAACCGCCAAAACCAAGCAATGGACCTGCTGAGCTTTTTGACTATGTTAAACTGTTTAAGTCGTTTAACGTACCTAATTTGGAAATTGCTGAAGAAGACGAAAGAGTTGTGACGAAGATGATATTTGATGAGGAAGAGGAGCTAGTGCAACATCAGATGACAGAAAAATCTCAGCCTTCCACATCAAACTCTATCGATACCCCTGCATCCTCAGCTGGAGATGAGTTTATTAATCCTTTTCACTCTCAGCCTGAAACAACCATTGATGAGATCTCTTCAAACTTGGAAGACAATTTGCATGTCAGTGCTGTTCCGACCACTAGAATTCACAAAGATCACCCACTGGAAAATGTTATAGGTGATGTGTCCTCTAGTGTACAAACCAGAAGTAGCTTGAATGAGCACACCTGTGTTTATACAAGCATTAAAGATACAGGTATTATGAATGAATGTTTGTACTCTTGCTTCATAAGCCAAATTGAACCGAAGAATTATCAAATGGCTTTGAAGGACAGTTCGTGGGTCGAAGCTATGCAAGAAGAGTTGGCTCAGTTCGAGAAAATGGAAGTTTGGACTTTGGTCGAAAAACCAAAGAATGTGCATGCTATAGGCACGAAATGGGTGTTCAAGTGCAAGAGAGATGAAAAGGGGATTATTGTGAGAAATAAGGCGAGGCTGGTTGTTAAAGGTTTTAATCAGCAAGAGGGTATTGACTACAATGAGGTTTTCGCTCCTGTTGCCCGGTTAGAAGCGATTCGATTGTTTTTGGCGTTTGCTGCTTTCAAAAAGATGAAGGTGTTTCAGTTGGATGTAAAGAGTGCGTTTCTTAACGGGAAAGTTGACGAGGTTGTGTATGTTGAGCAACCACCGGGTTTTCCTGACCCAGACTTTCCTGATCATGTATACAGGTTGAGCAAGGCGTTATATGGTTTACATCAGGCACCTCGTGCCTGGTATTCAACGTTATCGGACTACTTGCTGGAAAATGGTTTTGAAAGGGGTTTGATCGACAGTACGCTGTTTGTGAAGAGAGAAGGATGTGACTTCTTACTGGTTCAAGTCTACGTGGATGACATCATTTTTGCTGCATCAAGAGTATCCATGTGTCAAGATTTTGAGGCTGTCATGAAGAAACGATTCGAGATGAGTGCTATGGGTGAACTAACTTTCTTTCTAGGATTGCAGGTTGATCAGAAGAAAGATGGGATGTTCATTCATCAAACAAAGTATGTTCATGATGTGCTGAAAAGATTCAAGATGGAGGACAGTTCTCCATATGACACTCCAATCTGCATCAATCACAAATTGGGAGCTGAATCAGATGGTGACACAGATGTGGACCCTACTCTGTATCGGGCGATAATAGGTTCTTTAATGTATTTAACTGCTTCTAGGCCTGATATAATGTTTTCTGTTTGTCTTTGTGCTCGCTTTCAGGCAAACCCAAAGGAATCTCACATGAAAGGTGTGAAGAGGATTTTGCGGTATCTCAAGGGCAAGCCGAAACTAGGATTGTGGTACCCAAAGGGAGGAGACGTTGAACTGGTGGCATATACTGATTCTGATTATGGAGGTTGTAATCAGAGTCGGAAGTCAACAACAGGAGGCTGTCAGTTTCTTGGAGGAAGATTAGTTTCCTGGCAGTGCAAGAAACAGACATCAGTTGCAATTTCAACTTGCGAAGCTGAATACATGGCAGCATCCAACTGCTGCTCTCAGGTTTTATGGATTCAGCAACAATTGCGCGACTATGGTCTGAATTTCTTACTCACTCCTATTTTAATTGATAACACTGCCGCCATCTCAGTAATTAACAATCCCGTGAAGCACAGTAAAACTAAGCATATTGACATTCGTCATCACTTCATACGGGATTGTGCTGAGAAGAAACTGATCAAGATCGAAAAAGTTGATACACTTGAAAATTTTGCTGACTTGTTTACAAAAGCGTTTGATAAATCCAGATTTCAAAACCTAATTGAGCTAAATGGGATGATCAATCCCGAGTAACCATGTCTTTGTTTTTGATTAAAAAAAAAAAAAAAAAAAAAAAAAAAAAAAAATGTGTGTCTTTATTGCTTAAAATTAGTCGGTTACCTCAGTTTGATGGACATCTCCTCGGATATGTTTTGGTCCTTGTTTTCGACTTAGGAAATGAGGATAGCCATTAACCGGAAGACTGAAAGTAACTGGGGCAGTGTTGACATGTTTTTCTTTCAGTTGCTGAAAATTAGTCGGTCATTCTTAGTAAGAAGGACACATACTTGTATGTGGTCGGTCCAGCTGATCCAATGGATCTTCAGGATAGCCGTTTACCTGATGACTTTGACATGATTGGGGCGATTGAATTCAAAATTTTTTTAGGGAAATGAAATTACTTTTCAAGTCTATTACTTCGTAAGAAGTTCTTTGCTGTGTTTAAAAGAAAATTGATCCAACCTTGGAAAATGATATATATACTGACTATGTGTGCCTAACTAGTGAAGTTAATAAGCTTAAAAGGCTTTAGAACAGTCATTGTATGTCATGGTAATTTTAATGGTGCGTAAAAGTAGATGTGATACTAACTTAAATTTACTCGAATTTATGTGGAAACCTCTTAAGAGTTTTGTATGTCTTCATACATATCTTTTCGAAGGATAGGCAGAAAAGCAACTACCCAGTCATACACGAGCCCGTGAGTGTTCTGATTCCCGTGAAGAAAGCATTTAAAGACACTGCAGTGATCCAGATTCGGGACTTGCAGTAGTTTAGTACTCCGATGAAAATTCTTAGGTTTGATTAAAAAAAAAAAAAAAAAAAAAAAAAAAAAAAAAAAAACATGTATAATTTTTGTACTTATGAGAAATAGTGACAATAAACACGAGAACCGAAACTTCTCAAGATTTCTCAAGTTTGGAGTAAGAAGAAAACGGGAAGCAGACAACGAGTATCTACAAGTTAATCAGACACTATGGGTCGAAGTCAATTCGGGGTGACTTGGGTATAGCCAAATACGCTTTGAGAATAGATAGAAGGCATCATTACCTCTGAGTTGTTGCCAACTTAAATTTTTGAGCTTAACTGAACCTTAATCCGTATCACAGAAACAATGAAAACCATTTAAGTTATTACATGCTTACAACCTGTTTCTCTATGTCATAATACAGCCAAACACGGATCCAAGTGACAGTCACATAGTTAGTATGATTCCTGTTCGGATCTTTTCTAAAACGTAGTGGTCCCTGACTAGACTGAAATTTGATCCCTTATTTCGTTAAAATTTTATAAGTATTTTCTGTTTTTGTAGTTATATTTTTATTGTTGGTTACTGGGTCTTGATCATTTTTGTTTAACTCTTTTTGGTAACTTATAAGGATATATTCAAGATTTTTTCAAACTGAAAGGGCTGTTTTTGTAAATATCGGGCGAAGTTGTTGAATCGGCGAAGTTGTACTTAACTTCGCTTAGGCGAAGTTAAGAATAACTTCGCCTGAACCAACTCAGCCCTATAAAAGGGGTTTTCAACAGTGAAATTTTTTTTATTAACTTTTTTCCGGCGAACTTATCCTTAATTCCGGTTAACCTTTTTTTTATACACTTTCGATTTCGATCTTTTGTTCCTTGTTTCTACTATACTGAGTGGTATGTGTTGTCGATTTCATTCTTTCATTCACTTTATACTTTTACCCGGTTAGAGACCTCGGGTCGTCTAACCCTCGAAACCAAGTTTTTTCGACCTCTCGTTACGTGTTCATGGACGATCTTTTCATCCATACACCTTTGAAATATGTTGTTCTTCATGTTTCTATCGTTTAATCGGTCCGAAAACATCGGATTTCGACCTCAGAATCCGAACAGTCGCCGATTCTGTTTCAGGCGAAGTTATGGTATTGGCGAAGTTAATCTCAACTTCGCCAGACGCTTAAGTTCGCCTAGGGCGAAGTTATCCACAACTTCGCCTGGGCGAAGTTAACCACAACTTCGCCGTGGCGAAGTTATCATCAACTTCGCCTTGACAAAGTTATCCACAACTTCGCCCTGGCGAACTTAACTGTAACTTCGCCGTGGCGAAGTTATCCTTATCTTCGCCTATATCCTTTTCTTTTAACTGTTTTTTTTTAGACGAATTTACTGATGATGCGAAGTTGTCTCCAACTTCGCCTCAACTTTAATTTCGCCTGTGTATCTTACATCACAACTTCGCACTTGCTACACTGCGAACTTGTGAGTTACGTAAAACGTCTCTAACTTGATTTGTTTTGTGCAGATATGGCTGCTGTTGGAGGTGCTGGAGGTGATGATGGTGATGAGCAACGACAATTCTTCCCAGCTCATAACCAATACATCACTTTGGATCCAGACGCACGAGGCGTTGAAGACTATAGGGAGATTATCACATTTCTCCAACGATCACGAGTTTTTCACGCGATCACTAATACACTACCCATATCTCTGCCCAACATTCAAGATTTCTGGCAGACGGTGTATTATGATTGCAGACCGGAGCCTCCAGTGATGCGAGCAACTGTCAATGGTCATGCCATACAGTTTTCCTCGGAAGACATACGGTTGGCTCTGCAGTTCGGTGTAGAAACGAGAGACGACCCAACGGAATTCGTAGCTCCTTTCCGTGACGGAGCATACTTGAGAATGGGTTATTCGGGTCCGCTGGGGGACTCGCAGAGGAGGAAAGGCTTTCTGCTGGACCAATGGCGCTTTCTGATGCACGTGTTAATTGTGTGCATGTCCGGCAGGAAAGCAGGAACAGACGGGATGGGTGCGACGATGCAATCTGCCATGACGGCCCTGACTTACAATCGTCGTTACTCTTTTAGTCAGATGATTTTCTATGAGATTGATCGTCAGAGACGGGCGACGGCGCGAGAACGATTTATCATGTATCCGCGATTTCTTCAAATGATTATCAATCATGTCGCTCCGTCTGTACCGCAAAGACGCCCTATCAGATACGTTGAGTGCGTAACAAAACGTATCTTTGCTCAGTGCAGAACGTCGAGCACTCGAAGCAACCCTGAGCGGCGTCCCAGGCATACTCCACTTTTCGGGTATCTCATTAACCCGGAGTATGTTCCTGCAGGAGGGGACGAGTTCAGGGATCCGCAACCACATCAGGCGGCAGCACCTCATGCTGTATCAGCTGCGCCTGTTGTATCTTCTGCTGCTGTGCCAGCTACTATATCTCAGGCTGTGTCCACTGCTGAAAACGTTGATCTAGATGCTGCTTTTAGTGGACATGGTTTGTTTGATATGGATGTCTCGGGTCCTCAGTTTATGGATGTTACCAGAGCAGCTACTTCGGTAGCTGACTCTGATCTAGACGAGACGTTTGCTGAGGCAAGAAGACTTATGGTGTCTCGTGAACGGACTACGGGAAAGAGGCCGAGAACGGTGGGGGAGGATGAGGATGAAGTGGATGAAGAGGAGGCAGTACAGATTGTGCTAAGACGCTCAAGAAGAGAACAGAGAGGGATAGGTTCGGGAGCTGGAGAATCTTCAAGACTAGTACGTTTTGCTCCACCTGCCTTATCTGGTATGTCTCTTATTCCTACAACTGCACAGGTTTCAGCGATCGAGACGTCGGCACCAACAATTGTGTCCCTACCACCTCAACCGCTTAATCCACCGGTGGTAGTTGCACGGTTTGTGGAGTCGACAATCACCTCTACTGCAGGGTTACCAAGTGTACCACCTGCGGTCACTTCTGCTGATGTTCCACCAACTCCATTGCCTACTTCAGATACCGAGAGGATTCTTTCGCTAGAGCGGATTGTTGCTGAACAGTCAAAGACTATTGACCGCCTAGTGGAATCCAATCAACTACAAGCTGCCCTCCTGGTAGAACATGGACGAATAATAGATGCCTTCAAGGATTACTTGGCATCTCAGGGGGAGAAGACGTGTAGGGGCGATGAGTTGAGAACGAAAAGACGAGAAGATCATGACGATGATCCCAATGCACCTTCAGGTGCAGGTGATGAGCTGCCAAGAACCTCTCAGGCTCTTGGAGCTTCCACAACTGAGGGGGAGTCTACAAATGCAGATGATGATGATGTTGGAGTTATGGGTGATGATGCTGATGTTGAGGACGTTATCGATGCTTTAAAGGAGTTGGATGATGAGGAAGACGATGAGTTTATGGATGATGACGACGTGTTGCCCGTGGATGAGATTGAGAGGATTGGGGAAAAGATTAATGTGGAAAATGTGTTAGAAGAAGGTGAGATAATGGATGATGATGTTGAGCATGACATTCCCGAAGTGGAAAAGTCGGGTGTTGGTGATGAAACGGTGTTGGATGAGACGGTGTGGGAAGAGCAGCCTAGATGGAAGGAAGAATATGCTCATTGGTTTGTCAAGACCAAGAAGCCTGCTGTTCCAACCATGTTCAGAAAGAGCTACAACATTAAAGGGTATGCAGAGGCGAAAAAGGGGATTATTTGTTGGATCTATGATGAACAGCTCAAGTTGTTTGTGGTGAAGCGTTATGATGGCGTTCAATATTTCAAGAGAATGTTGAGATCGTTCAACACATTGCCTGAATGCGAAGTAAAAGATTTGGCCAGGTTGGGCCTGATAAACCGAAACAACGACAATATGGCTAGAATGATTGAGAAGATAATGTGGAAAGAAGGAGTAAAAGAAAAGAAGTTTGAGTTGCTAAAGCCACAAAAGGGAAAATTAGTGAAGGATACAGAGAGAGGTATGAGAGCAGATGGTAAACCGTGGATGGTGATGAAGTACAAACCAGTCCGATGTATCAAGGAGGTACCCATGAAAGCTATGCCTCGAGATGTGCTGAAAGATTTGAAATGGTGGTTTGTGGACTGTGAGACTGCAGAGGCAGTAATGGAGGACGAGGATGAACAAGAACTGCTTCGGGTTTACGACCCGATGCATCTTGTTAACCTGTCGCAAGCTGATCTGGAAGTACTCAACAACAAGAAGATCTTCTACATTCCTGCTTGGAAGGATCAAGCTAGGAGATATCAAAGTGTAGTGACAGTATGTGTGAAAGAAGGGGCGCACGCTTAGAGATGCAGATTACAAGACTCGAGTTTTGAAGAATCAAGATATGAAGCTACTGCCAAGGGGGAGTCTGTTGGTACATGTTTGTCAGTAGTTCATAGTCTTGTAATTGTAATCGAGTCTGTATTGTAATTGTGTATTTGATTATGTTTTTGTTTGTGTAACTAGCGAAGTTGTCAACAAGTTCGCTCAGGCGAACTTGTTGAATATGCGAAGTTACAGACAACTTCGCCTGTGGCGAAGTTGTCGTGTATATATTGATTGTTACAGCCGAATCGTCGGGTGAAGGAGTTTAGGGTTTTAGTCAAGTGTTCGAGTTTAAGCAGACGTGTTTGCTAGTTCCAGTGTCTGTAATAGTGACTACGAGTCACGTGTTCGGTTAATAATATTACGTGTTTGATTCATTGCTTGTGTTATTCTATATCTACACTCGTAACCTACTTACGCAGGGATTCCGCACCTGCGTTGTTAGAGAACATCCCGTGTACGATCCGTCCAGGAACCTACATTTGTTGTTTAGCAAGATGAAGATAACGTAGAGATGCTTTTTAGGATACAAACTTAATTAATTATTGTTGTAATTTCGTTATACCTGATGTACTTAACTGTAAATGTTTTATTTGAAATTATTAAATAGATATGGAAACTTATAATTTTGCATGATAGTAACCTTTGAAAGCTGTGACAATCAGCTCACGCCCCCGCACTTCCGCCGTAGGTTGGGGTGTGACACGAATGTCTTCAAAATTTTTGTTAATGTGTTATCGAATTTTGCTCAAATGAGTATCCGAGAAGACCAAATGCTTCCGGCATACAACATTTACTAGAAGCACGTTCATTAAAGCACGGATTTCCCGAAATGCTAGGAAACATTGATTGTATGCATTGGGCTTGGAAAAAATGTCCAGTGGCATGGAAATGTCAATACATGGCATGGAAATGTCAATACACATGAGGTCTTAAATTTTATAATCTAAAAGTCGAAGTCAATCAAGCAAGGCAAATGAGCAATCACTAGCGATTCATATTTAGCTCGTACTCAACTCATCTACTACTATTCTTAAATGTTTGGGAAATGTCAATACACAACTCATCTACACACCGAATCAATTTTATTCTTAAATTTTATGAGATAGCATCAAGTCACAAGCTATTTGAACTCTCAGACCAAACAACTCTCAATAACAGTTTAAAATTTGTTTATTAACTTCATCAATTTCCCAAACACATATTGTCAAAATAAAATAATTTTTAAATAAAAAGAAATTGTAATAATAATTAAACTAAACTCTCTAAACAAACATCATATATAATTCCCTCTTCCTCGGCACTTGTGTAGTCATGTATCCTCTTTCACTATTCGACGACGCAATATAAAAAGGATGTTTCATACTATATTAAATGATACAATCTCATGTGAACTCAATTCGGATTACAAATTATTATAAAACTTATAGAATCATTACATAACATTGCATGGTGAGCCACGTAAGCCTTAAGCTGCGAGTTAGTTGGACGAGCCCGGGAAGGAAACTTAGTCACGAGAATCAGGAACTTAGGACAAGTAACAATCAATTAGATTTTATAATCTACATAGCAATCTTCGAACTTTGTCAAGTCCCTAAGTTGTGAGTTAGTTGGACGAGTCCAGGAAGGTAACTAAGCCACAAGAATCAGAAACTCATGACAAGTAACAATCTCTTAGACTTTATAATCCACATTGCAATCTTCAGACTTTGCCTAATCTAGTCCATAAGTTGCGGGTCTATAAGATGATATATGATCACATGAGTAAATGAACTAACGAAGACCAATCGGAATTAGTCAATACTCTCTCTTTTCTCTTTTAAGTTGATTTAAAAGTTAAAACACGGAAAAAAAAGAACGACACGAATCAAATTTAAAAACATTGAAAGTCTTGTAGCTTAATATAAACTATAAATATTACAATCTAGAAACTAGAGTTAATTCGATTCATTTACAAACCAAACCAATTGCATATTGAACTCAACAAATTATTCTCAACAACATTTTTACAATTTGTTTGCTAACTTCATTCATCAATTTTTCAAACACATATTGTCTAAATTAATAAAATTTGTAAATAAAAAAAAACCTACTACTTAACCTAAATAAACATCATATGAATTCCATCTTCCCGGGCACTTTGTAGTCAAACAATTTCATCTCCACCGTCCGCCGGCGCTAAATCAAACCCGGCGCCATGGACGGACCTGCAACTCTCTCCAAGAACCCCAACGGCGCCTCAAAGTTCCTCATCGATCTTCCTTCCAAAGACCTCTTCTCATCACCCGTCATTTCTTCCAATTTGGTACTTCAAAAACCCTAATTTTTTTCATTTTTTTAAATTATCGCAATTCAATCGGACCCTTTTTACTTCCGATGGCGTAGAATCCGAATCCAGCTTCGGATTTGATCGATGACGCTTGGGTAGTTTGAATTTGATGAAATGCAACTCAATTTTTGATAAAAACCCTATTTTTTCTCAGTTTATTTTCATTTCTTTAAATTATTACAATTCAGTCGGACCCTTTTCACTTCCGACGGTATAGAATGCGAATCGTGCTTTGGATTTGATCAATGATGTTTGGGTAATTTGAATTTGATGAAATGTAACTCAATTTTCTGC
Organism: Bidens hawaiensis; assembly: GCF_021521415.1. Classification (NCBI taxonomy): domain Eukaryota; kingdom Viridiplantae; phylum Streptophyta; class Magnoliopsida; order Asterales; family Asteraceae; genus Bidens; species Bidens hawaiensis. The sequence continues at coordinate 79,840 of NW_027494964.1, forward strand.
AATTAGGCTTTTTTTATTACGATCATTGTTAATTCCGTTTTAATCGATAAACCCCAAATTTTCTCTATTTTTTTTTCATTTCTTTAAATTATCGCAATTCAATCGGGACCCTTTTCACTTCCGTTGGTATAGAACTCGAAGCTAGCTTCAGATTTGATAAATGGCGTTAAGTTAAGTTGAATTTTATGAAATGTAACTCAATTTTTGTAATTATGTTTGAAATCGTGATTCAAATGAAATTCGGGTTTGATTAATTGCATTAGATTAAATTGAATTTGACGAAATGTAAATTGTTTTCAATTAGGGTTTTTTAAGCACCCTCCAAATTGTTGTAATTTTTTAACTTGTTAAGATTATTAAGTTTTTGTTTGACAAGAAATGAACTTGATTGTTAAAGATCTATTGTTTTAAACTTGTTATTATCAGTCATAAACACCTGCCAAATTGATACACATAAATTTAAAAATGTGTGAAGTTTTAAATTTGTGGGACATTTGATATGTATTTATTTTTGGTTGTTGAATATATGTGATTACGCAGGGCACAATGAAGGTCTATGTACCTGTGAAGGACACATCACCTCCAGGTCAGTATCAAAAATCTTATCTTTTTACCATATATTCAAATGACACAATTCTGACTCTCATTTGATTTGCTGTATTAAAATTGCGATGCACTTTTACGTCACGTGTGGATAGTGAATTGTGAATGTGATAAGGATAATGACAATAAAGAAATATTGAATGTGGCATGTTTAACGGTAAGAGTTGACTCGATGTTTTGTTTTCTCAGAAAGCCAACTTATAAAGACGGATCAAGTGAACATACTGATTAGATCGCTTGTGCTTAAGCAACAAAGTTCAAAGGGGTCAAAGAGTACTGGTGAAAACTCAAGAAAGAGGTATTTTATATATGTTACATGTAATCTTGAATTTTAATGTTTGACACACGTCTTCAAGATGTTAAGTATTTAGTTATTTGTGTTTATTGCTTATTGGTTGATAATCATATTACTATTCTACTTATAGGGCCCCGGAAAAAGCAGCTGATGGCAGGGCTTCAGCTAAGAGGACGGCATCTACAAGCCAAAACGGTACGTGTTAAGATTCAGGTCAAAACTAGTAATTTTATAAGTACGAGTCAAAACTGATCCGAAACACAATTTCCATAAATTGTTAGCGTTTCTACAAAATCATATTACTCCATTAATAGTTGATAACTTTTTTAATAGCATGATTTTGGAGGGTTATGCATTAAAAAACACTTTGGGTAACATTTCAATTTTGGTACGCTTGACCTTTTTCTCTCAAGCTAGGTGTTTTTTATTTTGCTTGTTTGACCAAATAACCGGAATTGACCCGTTCATAAGTAATGAGTTGAATTGCAACTGTTACGTAAAATTAAATTAATTGATCTATTCATTTGGTAATATGGTGGCAAAAGTTTTCATTATGATGCATTTAGTGACATTTCTTCATCATGTAGACGGGTCAAGAACAAAGTTACCTGAAAATCTTCAAAGTTTGACCGTTGAGAGGCTTCGAGCGCTTTTGAAGGAGAGAGGTCTCTCCGTCAGAGGTAAGAAGGTATGTATAACTTGCATTATACAATTTTTCTTCACACTGAAAGATTTAAGATTCTTTACTGCATTTAAACATCACATGAATTATCTATCATTTTATTGCATACAATAATCACTTGAATTTTTTATTCGTATTATTCAAATCATGGAATTGATAAACATAATCTTGTCTTGACACATAAGATTTAGAACTTTGGTATTATGTTATGTTATAGTTACTTTATTTTGAATCACCAGTTTCATAATTGTAATAGATCGGTAATGCTCCCTCCAAATTAAGAAACATTGATCAATGTACAGTTGAAAACAAGTCGAGTAAAGTCGCATTTAATTTCAAGGATTAAATGCTTCATTATGCCAGAAAATAACCTAATTTAACATTTTGAGATAGTGACTTACATGCTATTATACCCACGGGTGTGCATATATCGGCCCATCATATTAAAAAGATCCAAACTGTATTTTTATATTGGTTTTCAAAATATTGGAACTGATGATAACTGGGTTTGGATTTGGACCGGACTGGACACCTTTTTTCAGATCATGGGCAGAGAACTGGACCATACAAGTTTTCGGTTCGGTTATGTAACCACTTCTTTTTCTAGGGGTGTGCAGGAAACCGAAATAACCAACTTAAACAAAGAACCCAATTAAAAACCGAGAGTTTGTTTTATTTTTTTAAAAAACGATTTTTTGGTTGTATTTTGGTTTTGCTATCAACTGAAAAACTGAATAGGCTGCAACCAAACCGGAAAAAAAAAACAAACGATTTTAAGTCGTTTATTAGAAATTATTAAATGTCAGTAGTCCAAAAGTTTGAAGTCCAAATGTGCAAAAATTAATCAACCAATCATGTTAGTCAACAAAAATAGTTAGGCCCAAACTTTCAAACTCAATCATTATAATGGACCTTTTTTCTTTTGGCCCACAATTTTCGAGCCCAACTGGTAAAACTGAAAAACTGAAACCGAACGAAACCCTCAAGTCTGTATTTGGTTCTAAGTCTTCTTTTCGGTTCCCTTATTTTCTATTCTTCATTTGATCTCGCAATTAGATTAATATGATATGGTGTTTGTGGTGATAGGATGAGCTGATCGGACGGCTGAGATCAAGTGCTGCTTCAGCAAGCTCATCTGCAGCCAACTCGTTGTAAGGTTGTGAGTCAGTATGTAATAACATATATACCTATATTTATATATTAAGTGCACCCTCAAGACTCTTACTGGTCCCAAATTACTTGTGTTTTTTGGTTGCATCAGTGAAATTAGTTGTCACTTTAACTGTTATTTAATTAGAAGTTTTGTGCATGTGGATTCTGGATGTGACCTACTACTGGCACATGGGGTGTACTGTACTGTTGTTATCTTTCTAGTTCATTTTGGTAATACAGTTATTTTGATTCTCGTGTGATGTTAAGTTTAGCCTTCTTAGACCGCGGGGACTCAGTTCAGAGTAGATGTCAATCAAAGCTCGGGCTCGTTTATTATTTAATAATCAAATTAAATACATTTATAATGATAGTTATTATATAAATACACATAATTTTTATTCTGGTTTTAGTATTTGTTACATGGCATCTTTAATTTAGCTATTTTTATCGTAGCACTATATATAATAGTAGTTAATATATAAATACACATATAATTTATAAAATAAGAATTATATAAATCATAGACTCGTTTAGGATTGCGAACTAGCTCTAGAGTGGACTGTTTATTAAACAAGCTTAGGCTTGAGCTTGGGATAGTTTACGCTCAGCTTAGCTCAAGCTTTTTTATAGTCACTCTCAGTTAGCGGCGTGGATCGTCTGGTCATAAACGTACAAGGTATTGTAAAAATAACATAACCTAGGGGCGTCAATATATGACACGACTTCAAACAATAAGGTTTTCGGTTTGTCATGTCTAACCCATTGTGTTCGGGTTGACTTCTTTTAACCATTTAGTTAAAACATCTTTGCCCAACAATTCATTTATTTACAAATTGATAAACAAATTTAAAACATTTAACCCTGTGATGGTTCGAGTTGTACGGCTCTAAGTGTGTGCAGGTTAGGATTGTTTTGTTCACATGGATAAAACTATAGGCCGTATTTGATATTTCTGCTAAACTTGTCAATCGGGTACTATTGATACGACAAGGAAAACACTAGTGTTTTTATACCGATTTGTTGCTTTGACAAGGGTATTGTATTTTATTTGGATTACCGATAAAGTAGTTTAAATATATGCTTGAAGTTAATAAAAGATTAGTTTGAACCTTAGTCACTTTCACGTATATTATCATATTAACATATGGTCTACTTTTTTAAGTGTATAATGTGTTAGGCAGGATTAAAAAATCTAAACAAATACTATTCAATTTGCTATCTAGTTCTTGGGTGGTGTGTGTTTGGTAGTAAGTTTTAAAATTTAATAAATAAATGAAAATATTCAAATATAAATTTTTTTTGGTATTATAATAACTAAATGTATAAATTGTATCTTATATTTAAATGAACAACGAAAACTGATTCATACACTACTACTTATGTAATAGAATATAAAATTAAGGTGGTTTTGTTTTATGAATGTTATTCTTAGTTGATACTTTTAGTGGATTAGCAAACGAAAAGTAAAACAAAATCACTTATGTCCTGGGACCAGTGATTAAGTGGCAGAGATAAAATTTCTTAAATATTCAAAGATTCTTAGTTCAAGCTTACCACGTGATGGAGCACCCATCACGCGTGATGGGTTTATCAACACCGCCACCACTGCCTTATCAAGCTTGATGGAGGAGCTTTGCGTGATGGGCATCACGCGTGTGATGGGGTGAAAACCAAGGAATCTAGCCGTTGGGGTGACCGTTGGATGAGGGTTGGGAAAATTAAAAAAAAACATATTTTACCTATATAAATAACTACAATATATCTTCAAAACATACACAAATCCAACTCAAAAACTTCCCCTTCATTCACAACAAAAAAATATGGCATTTCCGAATTACTCACATCCCTTAGACACCGATAGCTCTTCGTATTCGGACGATGACATTCTCGAATGGTTCCCGTTGCTATATAACGAACTTGAAGGCCCGAGCCGTCCAAAGAAAAAACCCACGATCTCTAGCTACGTGTATGCATGCATCATATTACACAATATGTTAATAAAAGAAGATGGAAATGCAATTTCTCCAGATTGGGTACCGGATCCTCCGACTCAAGTTCCCGTTCCCGATGATGTCCAATTAGACTTGCGGGATGAAGATATTCATCATCGGTTGAGATGGGATATAGTTGAGCTTAAGGTTCTTTAGGTTTGGAATTTCCGGATTCAAACGAGGAGTAGACGTTAATTGTAACTTTTATTTTTTATTTCTAATTTTTAAGTTGAATTATGTTCTATTAAACTATTGTTTTTATTTTTTAAGTTTTAGTAAAATATATATATTTTTTTAAGTCGCAAAAAAAAAACAAAACAAAAACAAAAAAAATTCCATCACACACCACCACACCACACCACCACCCTTAGTAAAAAAGTAGTAAAAAACCATCAGATGTGATGAATTTGGGGTTGGTGATGAGGCACCATTTGATTGGGTGGAGTGTGTGATGAGAAACTTCATCACATCCACCACTCCTCCCCCCTTAGAAGTACAAAAAATTCGTCTTTCAAAGAAAAACAAAAACACAATTCACTTATTGAAACAAAAATGGCATTTGTAAATCATTGAAGCCTCCCTAGCATAGATATAGCCGGTTTAAGATATTGTGTTTCCGTTTATTGTTTAAAAATTTGGGTTTAACTATTTAGATGACGGTTTAGAGCTTCAAATTAACAAGTTGTGTAAACTGAACTTGCCATTTAATATTTATCGTTTCTTGTATGTATAATGTGTTTAAACCATATCATATAAATAAAAGTAGTTCAATCTGAACCTATCAACCGACACAATTGATAACCTTAATAAAACACACCAATAATTTTTTGCAAAGAATCTTTGTTTCTTACAAGGTAATTGTAGATATTGGGAAACACAATGCTTAATTGGGTTACCAATAAATTGTAATTTTAACATATTCGTGAACTTGATAAAAAAAATTAGTCTGTACACGAGTCATTTTCACATGTATTATCCTATTATTCTAAGGTTTACTATTTTACTCTGCAATTGTATAATGTATTAGCCATGTTTCAAAACTCAAAACAAATACTATTCAATTTATGATCTTTATTCTTATTGTTAGGTAGTGTGTGTTTGGTAACAGTAAGTTAGTTGACCTTATCCAATGACACATGATGGTTAAAATCTTAAGCTCTTAAGTTCGAAACCTAATTCAAATGGGTTTTCCTACGGTGGTAGATTTCTTCCTTGATGGTGTTCTTGGGTGAATCATGCCTGGAGCGTCAATCAATATAAACGGTTAACATCCCGTATTGAAAGGCTCAACCGGGAATTAGGGGTGGTTTCAAAAAGCTTAAAAGAACAGTAAGCTTTAAAGTTAAAAGAAAGAGTAAATTGCGGTTTTCGTTCTTGTGTTTTGTCCAAATATGCTATTTTAGTTCAATAGTTTCAAATTTGCGATTTTCGTCCCTGTGATTTCATTTCACTTGCAATTAAACCCGAACACACTAACGCCGTTAAATTTGATCGTTAAACTCATCAGTGTGCCCCTTACGTGAGGGGCAATATTGTCCTTTTTTTCCCGAATACAACCCACCCCCTCCCGTGATGTGCTTGCGAATTAGGGTTGAGGTTTATTTAGAGAGGAAATGACAAAACTGCCCCTCACGTGAGGGGCACGTTGATGGATTTGACGATCAGGCTTAACAGGGTTAGTGGGGAAGAGTTTAATTGCATGTGAAATGAATCCACATAGACAAAAATCGCAAATTTGAAACTATTGAACTAAAACCGTAAATTTAGACACTGTTAATAAAAAAATGAACGAAAATATAATTCACATGTCAATTTTACAGTTACATATCAGAAACAACTATTTTGTTGTTTACCTTTGTCAAACGAAAATATAATTCACATGTCAATTTTAGACACTGTTGTTTACCTTGGGCTAAAATTTTGCTTAATAATACATTAAATGAATGTTTAAATACATGAAATGAATGCATAACTATATGAAATGAAGGTTTAAATATATAAAATTGAGATATTAGTACATGAAATGGAGATATAAATACATAAAAATGATATTATTAAACTATTAATGCATATAATACATGAAATAGAAGGAAAAAGGCTTGAAAATATTAAAATATGAAGAGTTCAGTTTGGTCCGGTTAATTTCGGTTAATTCAGTTTTCGGTTATATTGGTTCAGTTTTCATCAGTTTTTGGCTCGGTTTCGTTTAACGATTCGGTTATTGCTCACCCAGTCACCACTATCCAATAGGCAACATAATCATACTTGGACCAACTGGACAAAAGAAAATAAGCTAGAAAATATTCCGAACTATAAATGACATAAGTTACAGTTTAGAACCAATCCAATGTTTTCATGGCCGACATCGAACTGGTGGTCTTACCAGTTCACTGGTCTGACCGGTTAGGTTGTTTTGACCGGTTTTAAAAAATGCATAAAACTGTAATTATTTAAAATTATTGAGTATTGAAAATATAAGACTTATATTTAAGTTAAATATAAATTTAATAACTACAAAAAAAGTATTATCTTCGCTTACCTAAAATAATAACACTGTAAAATCCAAATGACAAGATCATTTAATAAAACAAAGAAAGCGTATTCAGAGTAAAAGTAAATTGTATATGAAATAAAATAAAAATCAAGCTTAGTAAAACGAGTAAACCAATCATATTTTAGTATCTTTTAACTTGGTTTGGTCTCAATATCCAAACTGGGCCTTCGGTTAGTGAATGGTGGGCCTGGGTACAAGAAACTTATGCATGACATTGGTATGCAGTTATGCACTTCGGAATTCGGATAATGTTTTGTATTTAATTTCTCCCTATTTATATGAGTTTTAAGGGCTGAGTTTAACTGCAAATGTCATGAATTATATATGGTTGTCTACATCTTTAGGAAAAAAAACTATTAAATAAATTCAGTTTTTTATAACATAATGAAAATCCTAGAATTTGGTTGTGTATGTTTGCAGATAATTCATATATGAGGTCTATAAAAATTTATGGATATGTTTACATCAAAAGGGGACTAGTGTCATCTAGACCCATCGCTGATCGCTTTCGCTACATGTGAAGTTATTGATGAAGACTTTTGATTCAAGAGCTGTCATGGGCTTTGGCATACTGAATGTGACATTCATCGGTGAAATATAAATAAACAATTATATATGTAACAATTTAATAAAAGAAAATAAAAAGAAACAAGAGGGAAATGCGTGCAACCACCTCAACCTTTTTGCACTAACAGAATGACATTGCTTAGCAAGTCCATTTCCTGTATAACCAACTATTAGATGAGATTGACCTAAGTATATGAAGAGCATAATGGACAAAAATCTGATTTGAACTCAATTCTGTAACTCGAGTTGACGAGTCTTTATATATAATGCATATTAAAGTTTGTTAGAACACAATTCAAACTTGAATAATTTAAAAAAATATGCTTTAATTTCAAAACTTTACGTTATGTTTAATTAAGCAAACACAAACTGCAAACTTTAATTTGAGAGCAAGTACATAAAAAGCTTAAACCGAGTTTGAAAAAATAATGATTTTGGAGGTATAAACTTTATACTGAAAATTGGTTAAAGCCCTTCCATAACAAAAGATGCTCTCCAAAAATATATATATATGTCATTCAATGTAATGAGCACACGATATTATTTAGTGAAAAGCAAAAGAATAGTTCACTCTGTGCTCACCACATGGCTGCATACCTTTAAACATAAGTTAACTGCCCTTTTTATGACCATCTTCTTTTACCTTTGTTTTTCTTACCCACCCTACGTGGGATCAATAAACCTTTAATCAGCTTGCGTTTTGTTCATCTTTGCCAACTTTCAAACATATGTAATTGGTTTTCAAGCATATGGACACCTTTAGTCTATCATATTCTAGTTTGTAAGTAACATGAACACCACAATATTTCATCTCTTGAATGATGGTTCTCAAGATTGCTCCAAACACGAATCCATCATGATTCATGAACAATTAGAAGAGTTGGCCCAAGGTCATAAAATAAAGACTAGCGTGGAAAGATATTCAAATTAACAACATAAAGAAAGGATGAAATAATAGTACCTTTCTAAAGGATCAATGATATATTTTATAGAGGTGGCAAATGAGTTGGGTTGGGTGGAAACGGGTTAGGGTCAACAGGTTCGGGTTAGAACGGGTCAAGGTTGGAACGTGTCAAAACGGGTTTGGGCCAAAACTCGTTTAAGTGATTTTTCATTTCTTTTCATCGCGTAACAGCTCGTTTAAGCGATTTTTCAGTTCGTTTCATCGCGTAACAGCTCGTTTAGGAGATTTTTCAGTTCGTTTCATCGCGTAATAGCTCGTTTAAGCGATTTTCCAGTTCGTTTCAGCAAGTAACAGCTCGTTTAAGCGATTTTTCAGTTCGTTTCAGCATGTAACAGCTCTTTTAAGCGATTTTTCAGTTCCTTTCAGCACGTAACAGCTCGTTTAAGCGATTTTTCAGTTCGTTTCAGCACGTAACAGCTTGTTTAAGCGATTTTTCAGTTCGTTTTAGCAATTAATAGCTCGTTTAAGCGATTTTCTAATTCGTTTCAGCACTTAACAGCTTGCTTAAGCGATTTTTCAGTTCGTTTTATCACTTAACAGCTTGTTTCAGCATGTTTTTGTTTTGTTTTTGTCGACTTTTCAGTTTCGGTTAATTTGTCGATTTTTTTTAACGAGGACAATGAACGAAACTTTTTAGTTTTTTTACATTTTTTTTTTGTTTTATTTTTTGAGTTATGATTTTTTTATTAATTTTTTTGAATTTTTTTTGATGGTTTCTATTAAGATCAAAGTTCCTTAAAAAAAAATTCAAAAAAAACAATAAAAAAATCATAACTCAAAATATAAACGAATAACGAAAAAAGTAAAAAAACTAAAATATTTTTGCCGTTGTCCTCGTTCATAAAAAAAACGACAATATAACCGAAACCGAAATGTCGACGAAAATGAATCAAAAACCAAAATCGACCCGTCTAGTGCGAAAACTCGAAAGAAACCGAAACCCAACCCGTCCAGTGCTAAAACTCGTGTCAGCACGAAAGCTGATCCGAGCCGAAATCTAAACCGATATTGTTCCAATCTAAAACCCGTTTCAACCCAAACATGTCACTTTTCCTTAAGACACTAACCCACATCGACCCATGTAGTTAAATTTGTCAACCCATTTTGACCCAAAAATAAGAATGTGAAATTTCAAGTGACTCATTTTGACCCATTTAATTAAAACCAATGACCCAAATCAACCCATTTGAATTCTAAAACAACCCAAATTGACCCATTTAGAATGGTTTGGGTCAAGGTTGCCACCCCTAATATTTTAGTATGAAAAGTTTATCAAGTAGAATAATAAACCACTTCGATGAACCTAAATGTCAACTGCAACCTTGGCATCAAGACATGTGAACTCTTCATAAAATCTATTCAAATGTTCATATGAATGCTTCACATCATCAACCGCACACATCTCTCTTATGCTATGCATTGACAATTGTGGGGCCCCAACATCAACGGTTCGAATCCCAATTCCACTAGCCAGGATCGGCCCGATGGTTGAACCACACGCCATGTCGTTCCGTACCACAAAGTCCTGTTTTACATAAAACCTTTTGTTCAAGTGTGTGCGTGCGCGCATTATTAGAATAATAATAAATGTACAAACTTATTGGTTATTTCATCTTGATCTTCAATAGAGGTGGCATTAGTTGATACGAGCCAGGTTGGGTCATAAACTAGTTGTGTTCGGGTTGACATGTTTAACCCATTTAGTTAGATAGGTCGACCCACCAACCTGTTTAGTAAACATGTCAACCACCAGCTCGTTTACCGATTAACACATTTACAACTTGTGTATTAACCGCCAACCCGTTTGACACGTTTAGATAAATGGGTTAAACGAGTCGGGTTTGGGTTGACCTATTTAACCCGTTTAATTAAACAAGTCTACCCGCTAACTTGTTTAGTTTAACACGTTTACAACTTGATTATTGCCCGTCAACCCGTTTGATATGTTTAGATAAACAAGTTAAACCGGTCGTGTTTGGGCTACACGATTTTAAGTGTGTGCACGTTAGGGTTGAGGTTTTTGACACAAATAAACGAGTCATGTTCAGGTTAAACAATTCAACTTGTCAACCCACCAACCAGACTTAAACGTGTGAAAGCCGCCCAAAGAGTATTCAAATGCTTACAACACCATAATCGCTTATTAAAAAACAAATTATTAATTTACATACTCTTTATAATCTTATTAAAGTTTAAAAGGTTAACGGGCCTACCTGAACAGGAAGACTGTGTTTGGCTGCTATTTCTCTAAATATAAAAGCAGTAACCGCATTCGTGGCGTATCGTTGATTTGCATTGTGTTTAATCACAAGCCCAGAATGTAACTTTGGTTGATGATTATCTTCATGTTTATCCTGAGAGAAAAAAAAAGATAATACATGAATTAATCTTTGTATAAAAAGAATAATAATGTAATAAATACACACAAACCATATAATTTGGATGCAAGGCATGTGCCATGTCAGCAGACACCAGGAAGCTTCTTTGGATGGCTTTTTCTAGTAACTGCATATCATTACCGATGGATTTATATTATGTGATTGGTTATAAAGTCGAATTACAGATTAAAAAGAAAGAATTAGGGTATGAAATTATTATTATTATTGTTACCTGTGAATTTGAAGAAAAGAAAGTTGTAATGCGGGAAAGAGCATCAAACATAACTGGAGATCCAGCTCCTTGTGCTGAATTAGATCCAACTTCCTCATGATCAAACAATGCCACCATTCTTATACCATCTCATCTTCAAGACTTTTTTCTGACTCTGTGGCGTCTATTAACGCCTAAAATTTATAAACAATTTATTACAAACCCAAAACCGTAGTACACAATTACGTGTGTCTGCTGTGTGTGTGTAGAAGATCAAATACAAAGTGTTTTTGATGTAAAACGTGTAAGTGACCCCCGCCTTCGATCATACTAATAAATGGTAGAGACGTTAGAGGTGTGACATGGGTACAAGGAATTTTATGGCTAGGACAAAATAGGAAAAGCCTCCATTGTTGGCTTTTAATCTAGTTCCACCATTCTTTTAAACGCAAAAACTTTTATATACTTTGTTAACTTTTTTTTACATTATACCATAAAATCGAGCATCTTATTCTCTTTAATTTAAGTACGGTATTTCATTACCTTAAAAAAAATCAACTTATTTTTAAAACGTTGTGTATTGTGCATATGAGGTGTGTAATTATGTCAATTGTTATTATAAGCATATGTTTCATAATTATAAACATGGGTTGCGTAATTATAAGCAAACGTAGTGTGAACATAATATATGTCGTGTAAATATTTTTATACGCTATGCAATATGTTGTGTAATAAATTTATGTATGTTGTGTACTATTGTGCGTAATTAGCTATATATGATTGTGCAATTATTTAATATTTATGAGTAATTGTTGCAGATGCATATACCCCTCACCCACGCGTCATGTGTCCGATGTTGGTGGCTTTGTACCTTCACACGTTAATTTCGCTTTGTACATTAACTAACCTCTCTCTCTCTATTCATATATATATATATATATATGAGTGTGTGTATATGTATATGTATATGTATATGCACATACACACATGTACATACATGTTTCTTATGGAAACATGCACTAGACAAAAACAGTAATTCTTACCTTCAAAGAGCAAAAAGACATACAAAGATTGTCAAGCCTTCCAGAAAATACAAATTCCTTCATTGCACCAGCAATTACACTTGGTTGAGTGTCACATGCTTGTAATTCAAAATCACAAATGTCATCTGGTTTACACCCAACTTCAGCTGCAAGCAGCTACATTTAAGAAAATCCAGCAATTAGTATATTCAAATAAATAAACTTGTAACAAATCTCAATGAGTGTTTGAATGCCTGTGTTAAAACTGATTATGTGAAATTAAATAAATAAAGTGAATTACCTGCAAAAGAAGAGAATGATGCTTCTGGTTACCAGAAGTATTTGGGCTTTCATTGGGCTTCCCGTCTGGCCCATTATCAGTAACCACTTTATTGAGCTCAGCCTAATAAATATCATCATCATCATCATCGTACTCAGTATATCCCACCAATAGCAATGCTATGGTAGGGTCTGAGGAGGGTAAGATGTAGACAGCCTTACCTCTATCCCATAGGGATAGAGAGGCTGCTTCCGGTGAGACCCCCGGCTCGATAGTAGTTTTGCATCAAGCCTTGGACATAAGGCACATAGCACTCAATCATCGGGACACCGGCTAATTGGTGCATGTGCCCTTGTCTTTCGGCTATCAACGCCACCACATGATGCCTGATTAACCTTCCGCCACTTTTAACGTTATTTTCACGAGATTAGTAAAATAACGTCAAAATTAGTGCAATTTTACTTTTGCCCACCCGAGCTCAGCCTAATAAACATATACCAATTATTTGACAGAATGTGTCACTAATATATATCAAATAAAATAATTAAAATGATTACCTTAACAGAGGTTGCTAACATGGGGGCCAGATGACTTTGTGTATTCACCTTAAATCCATCATTAACGCTCCTACCCAACAAAAGCCAATACAACAATTACAGTTTAAAATTTTTGACCCATTTACAATTTACTTGAAATTTATGAATGCGTAGATTGGGTTAGAGGTATGAGCGGGCCAAGCCGCTCATGAGCTACTTGAGATCGGCTCAATGTAAGCTCCAATCGAGCCGAGCTTTAATGAGCTCAAGCCTAAAAAACAACTTGTTTAATAAACAAGCCAAAGCCAGGGCTTCACTTATTGAGCTTGAGCTGGCTTGTGTCACAAGCCTTAACGAGCCTATTATAAATATTATTTATGAAACTTTTAATTTAATATGATAGATATATATAAATTAATATACTTATTATGATATATAAAATGATGATATATCTAACTAAAATATAAAACTTGTAATAAAAATGTATATAAGTTTTGCTACCGATAGCCTTACTACAAGTGAGATTTTACCAAGTACGTTTGTTTGTTTGTAATTAAAATACATACAAAAAAAATAATTATAAATGTATATAAATTAAAAAACAAATGAGCCGAGCTTGAGCTTGAAAAAACTACTCACAAGCCAAGCTCGAGCTTTAGAAATTGAGCTCGAATCTAGCCGAGTTCGAGCTCTCATATGTTAAACGAGCCGAGCTCAAGCTCAAGCTCTCGTAGGTTAAAAGATCCGAACTCGAGCCTAGTCAGGTCGGCTCGGCTCGTTTACACCACTAGCTCAAGTTAAGTTTGTGTTAAAAGGTAAAATATAGCTGCTAAGAAAACAGGGTCAAACAGGATGAAATTTAGCTGAGTTGCATCATAAGTAATTTTCTGCAATCATGTTTAGCAGTTAACACACTAATCATTTTAATTTCAGTACAAAAAGTGTTTCGGGTCAATCACCCGGCCCATATCGATTCATACGAAATATTACCTGTCCGCCAGGTGGATTACTAGGTTTGGAATTCGCATAATAGGCTCGTTAATTCTAACAAGCTTATGCGAGTATGATGCACCGTCACCTTTTCCTTCTTTAATAATCATTCTTCCAGCAATGGTCAAATCACGGTCAAACCATGTATGCCACATACCACTTGCATATGTCTGAACACCAACTTCCAAATAACCGCCTTTTGATACCTAATCAAGATATAATAAATATCACATCATACCTCTTAACTTCTGTCAAAATTAAAGAAATTACCTTTGAAACAGGCTTTAACTTAAGACAAGGACTGTCGGTATGTGCACCAACTATGTGGAACCCGTTTCCAGCAACATACCTAAACACAAAGATGAAAATTAATATTCTAAAAAAAGTTGATGCACATATAGTGTCTTCCAAAGGCCTTTGATTGAACTATGGTAAACTACAGTTATGAAACCATGGCAATAATTTAATACGTATATGTCCCAAAATGAAGAAACCCAAAGATTTACAGTAACAGGAAAATTAGTATCCAAAACATCGAAAATGTTTTGACGTGCATCTTGTGAGTTATTATGTATAAGCATGTTTATTAATCAAGTTTAGCCTAAATATAAGCATGTTTATTAATCGAGCATGAGCCCAAGCCCGAGCTAGCTCGTGAGCCTAAACAAGCCTATTATTTATATATAATATTTATCTAGTATACTAAATATATATTTATATCGTAATCATTGTTATGTACAAAATTATGATAAAAATAAATAAACAATATATATATTATGTAATATAAAAACTATAAGTAAAATAACAGTTAATTCAAGGCATCAGTTAATATAATCAATAGAATAGAAAGGATGTTACCGACGGCGTGGAAGGCTGTGGGAGAAGCGTTTAAGAAGTCGATCAGATCATCAGCGACTGACTTCGCCATGGATTTGATCTCGGTCCTTGACTGATGAGTGACTGTGTGCTATTTGTCATTTCTCACCAGTGCTTTATACCGGTTTGAACTAGCTACCTGTTTTTAGGGGTGTTTGGATGAGTTTATAATTTTGTTGTTTTTCGAGAAGAAAAAA
Organism: Bidens hawaiensis; assembly: GCF_021521415.1. NCBI lineage: Eukaryota > Viridiplantae > Streptophyta > Magnoliopsida > Asterales > Asteraceae > Bidens > Bidens hawaiensis. Next base: position 95,138 of record NW_027494964.1, read on the forward strand.
CAATTTTTAAAGAGCTTCATTTTGAAGTTTTGGAGCTCTTGTTATTTGTGGGACCTGTATATTTAAAAATGACTGATAAAATTAAAATGAGTAAACCTGTAAACGATGTGATAAACCTATTTCACACTTTTGTTTTTTAAAAACTTTGTTTAAAAAATCAAGTACTTTTGTATTATTTTTTATTATGGATTAGCTTTTAGATTATTTTTTATTATAGTTCATGTAATTTTGAACTTTTTTTTAATTAAGTTGCATTTATATGAAATTACATGGTAAGTTATTCAACCCGGTTGAACCTACCGGTACAACCCAATTCAACTAACTGTACCATTTTTTAAGCTAAGCGGTATAAGTAAAATGTCAGTTTTTAATACATTGCTTCTTACACAAACATAAATAGATCTTTTCATAAAAAGAAATTTTATGGGAAGGAATTTTGCCTTTAGGGTCTGGATTGAATTTGATCCTCACAAATGCAAAAGTCCATAAATAGGATAAGCATTGGTGTAAGGGTGGGCGAACTTTTAAAAATTGCTTATTTGTTTTTTCTAAAAACAAAAGATGTTTGGTAAAACTTCCGTTTAAAACTTTAAAACTTCAAATTGGAGCCTTTTAAATTGTTTTAGCTTTTCAAAATACACATAAGCAATTTTAATAAGCTCAGCCAAACACATCCTAAGAGAAATCAAATTCGGGTAAAGAGACTACGCCGAACTAGCGGTAAACAAGTGAGTCATTGTTTTTTAAAAGATAGCAAAAAGTAATTTTGGGGTTGAGTATACCCACACCATTAGACCAGACCAACGATAAGTCTCCATGACTCGTAGTCTCGTATGCTTAGGGTTATACGCAGAGTCAATACTATTTTGGACGTCGGGTTTGTTACCGCGTTTACCTTAAAAAGACCTTTTGAGCATTGTAAATTTGCAGGTCTATTACCACACTTATTTGAGTTGTGTAGGGGCTGTATTTGTACAAATAAAACTTGTTAGGGGGTTCACACAAACATATTTAACCGGATGAAAAATTGTGAATCCCAGTCAGTGGTCTTCGAGCTTTCCTGGCATTGCTTTTGTCGGCGGCTGACGGTAAGCATTTGTTTTATTATTCTCCGGTCATATTTATTCACTCGATTCTATATTTCACTTTTGTTATTATTATTATTCGATTATCAGTTGTTTTGGAAATTAGGGCACACTATCAACAATCCTTTTAGTTATTTTACTCCGATTGCAACTTGTTCCTATACCATTCATTGATTAGGTTTGTGTTAATGTATTTACTGTTGAAATTAGTGTGGAAACTATGTTTTATAGGGTTTTGTTGGCGATGATATGCTGCTGTAGTATTTTGCTAGGGTTTAATCTGCAAATAACCATCCAATTAATTAATTGCAGTTTTTTTAGGACTGTATTAAGATTGTGTTTTTTTTTTACAATTGGAGATGTTAGTAGGAAGTATGTAAGCTATGAATGATTTTATATATGAAACTAGGAAGTATGTTTTTGTTTTTATTTTGAAGGTTTTAACTAGTTTTATATTATTAGTATCACATAAATGGCTCATGGTAAGAATCTCATTGTATGTCAAGTATGTAACACAATACCTTATATTCTTTAACAAGTACTTTCATATTTTAATCATAAGTGATTGGAACTCAGCGTTTCTTTAATATAGTGTACGGTTAAGTTGCGTGTTGCTACTTGAATAAAATAGAAACAGAAGTCACAAAAGATCATTTACTCAAGTTGGACTTCATGTCTTTTGTGTTGTTTTTAATGGTACATGATTTGTATATTGAAAAAGTATAAATTTTTGTCTTTTATATCAACAATTGTTGCTGTCTGTTTTTTTTGTAGACTTCTTGAAAAAGTTTGAAATTTTTAGCCTTTCATAATTTCAATCTTCTTATTCCAGCAACTGTTGCATTATGTGACATACAGTTGTAGACTTTTAGTCATGTTAGTGGCCATCATTTTTTCTTTTCTTTTTGCAGTTTTCAATATCTGTATGATGTTACCGTATGCTCATATCCAGTTTCATCACACGCATTAGAACTAATGAACTATTTATAATTTGTTTTAAATTGATCGTTTCAGTGGTGCTTAAAGTTTTATAAGCAAGACTATATATGGCTTCTTTTCGAGCATTCTTGAACAGTCCTGTTGGGCCAAAAACCACTCATTTTTGGGGTCCTGTAGCCAACTGGGGATTTGTTGCTGCGGTACGTTCATTACTATATCATTAATAATATTATCACAGAATTTTTCATTATTATTTTTTGATTGGTTAAATATGACAGGGGCTAGTGGACATGCAGAAACCTCCAGAGATGATATCTGGCAACATGACTGCAGGTTCACTTGACTTAATAGTTTATCTCTATTTGGTCAAACATGTAAAACAAAAGAATTTTAAAAGAAAACAAGTGAAATGGTCAAACAGGTTGAAAGTTATTGGTCAAATTGGCTGAATGAGCCGAAACCAGACCAACGTGTATTATTTTTAATGCATAAAACCTTCTAAATCATTTTATTTAAAAAATAGGTTATCGTTGAATTAATATATAGTTTTCTATCTTTTTTGAGAACACTTATCAGTCATTAACAAAATTAATTGGCTAAAAAGTCCAGGCAGATAAAGATTAAATGAATGTGGTTATAAAGATTAAGCTTTTTATTTATCTGTCAGGGTATAAAATAATTAAAGAAAAAGGTGAAAATAAAAGGGTCAACTTGGTCAAACAGTTGAAACTTGAAAGTAAGTTAGGTTGCTATGAAACAATATAAGTTTCTTAATCTTATTTGACACACAAACTACCCATACAATTATATATTCGGATAAAAAGTGGCATTTTAACTTGTTATTCAACGTGCCTGACAAGCCTATTTAGTAAGATAACTAATTAACGAACTACCCTCACATTTTTTGTGCAGCGATGTGTGTGTATTCTGGATTATTCATGAGGTTTGCATGGATGGTGCAGCCTCGTAATTATCTGCTTTTAGGATGTCATGCTTCAAATGAAACGGTTCAGTTGTATCAACTTTCACGTTGGGCAAAACATCAAGGGTAAGCTACTTTGATGAAACAACCATTGTATTTTTTTAGATTATTTTTGTGCATAATGATATTACAATGCTTGAGTACTCTTTAAAATGCCTTTCCAGTGTATTAAAAACGGTTTGGTTTCACCAAAAATTGTGCTAGACATAGCCGGTAAGGGTGTAAACAAGCGGAGCTGGAACTCGTTTAGTTTAAGAAAGCTCGTGTTAGAGCATTCACATTGGAATCCCTATATTATCTCCTACCATATAATTTAAGAAATAGTTTAGGGTTTTTATCAAAGTTTGCACTCCATCCGATCTCCTAAAATATGGCATAGAATTATGGATCGAATAGTGATTTCTATGGATTATTATTCACTCCATATAGTCATTCCATATATTTTTTGTTAGTGGAAGAAAGAGAAAGCATAATATAATTGGTATTATTTACTTGAACAGAGAGATGTATAAGAAATCGGATGTAAGGTTTTCTTAAAGATGAACATATTGTATGGTTAAGATGTTTTTTAGTTAAATATATGGATGAAAATAAGGATTCCAACTATAAGTATTTAGTTAGTTTATCTATAGACATATATAATTGTTTTTTATGTATTTATAATTATAATTTAGTATATTTCAGAGTATATATTATTTAGTTATTTTTATCATAGTGTTATGCATATTAATATTTACTATTTAATTATGTACTTTACATATATAATACAAATAGTTATATTTGTAGTATAACAATTAGTTTGTTTTGACTCATGGGCCTGGACTCCTAGTCAAATTTGATATGTGAAGCTCGGGCTCGAGTAGAAACGGGTCGCGCAGCGGGTTGGCAGGTTGAACTCAAAACACAACACTAACCTAAAAAGCGTGTTACACACATGAACTTGAAGATGTTTATTTGTGGGTTGACATGAATACAGCTTGTTTAACCTGGAAAGAAAGTTATTTGACTTATTTCACATGTTTGTATTCTAAAATTCTAAGTTCACATGGTATATTTATTTGTTTGAAGAATTTATGTTTAAACTATGTCATTTGAATTTAACGTTTAGATTTTGGTATAAAAAATACCCAGATAGTTTAAGACTTAAGTTATTACACAAGACACATTTTTAAAAAATTCAAAAAAATAAATAATGGGCCAACCTGCGACGCCGGCTGACACGAACACGACACCTTTGGCTAAACATGTTTGCTAGTTCGACTCGAAACTGGCCTGAACCTGTTTAGACTATATCGAAACTCTCGAATTTCATGTTAGGTTCATGTCGTGTCAGAAATTCACACCTCTCGTTTATTAAACGAGCTCTAATCTAGGCTCATGATTTTGAGAATCTCATGGATGGCTCAGCTTGTTTACACCTCTAATAGCCGGTCCTGGCTCGGTTTTTGGTTTTAGTGGCTCTACGGCTTCAACTCACTTCTACTTACATCTCTCTCTTTGTTTGTTTTTACTAAAGGTATTTGCAAAATCAAGACAAGTCTGCATCAACTTGAACAGAAGCTTTTATTTTTGTGTGATAATTTTTACTTTTGTTCTGTTTACTTCTTTGAAGTTTAATGTAATGGTTGGTTTGAAAAATTTAAGCTGGTTTGACAGCTGCATTACTGTCATTCTGTGTTTTATTTAATAAAAAGCAATATTTCTTGAATTAAAATCAATAAAAAGCAAACATGTTAAGTGAACCATTTCTTTAATCTGTTGTTTTCCCTTTAACTTGTTCAAAATGCAAGAAAAAGAGGGAGGCCATTTAAAATACGACCGTTTGGGTTTATAGAAATGGTATTTAAGAGTTTTCTCAAACCTTATCTAGAAAGGGAGAGCCTTTCACGTTACTGTTTGAATATATGTATCTCGAGTACGTAAAGGATGTTTAAATAACGTCATAGTCCATTCATTTGACATTCGGTGACAAAAGTGAGGCTTAGCTTAACATCAAGTAAATCACATATGTGAAAGAGAAGTGAGGTCGATTTGAATGTAATTGCTGGGCGTACTATCAATTCCTAGAGTTTTCACATAACCAAGCTAGTGTTCCATGATCATTATTGGACATGATAATGAGGAGATGGCCCGACTAGGAAGAAGTCTTGTGTAAACATGCATTGTCATCTATGCTTACAATAGTCAATTCAAGGACATTAGTCTACTGATGGTTGGAAACTCAGTATATTTTACAATGGAAAGTTCAAAGTGAATAATTGTCTATCCTATGCAAGATTCAACCAACGAGGTTATATCATGAATTTTGGGCATTTAGATCGATCTCCATTTATAAGGAAAAATTAATAGTGAAAATGAGTTTTCACTATATTTGGACATTAATAATAATTATATTTATATACTAGTTTTTATCTCCCGTATTATGGAGGTTGTTTTATATTGTTTGTTCTAATATTTATTTATTTTTTGAATTTATATTTTTTTATTATATAAAAGTTAATAATATACTTATGGTTTGATGATAAATTGTTTCATAAATAAATGAGATATAACCCGGTTTAAAAGCTATATGGTTTTGATAAGACCCAAGACCCGTTTATTTTTTGTTACTATAAAATTGGTTTTTTTAATTATAAATAATATTTATGAAAGTTAATAATATACTTATGGTTTGATGAGACCCAAAACCCGTTTATTTTTTTTACTATAAAATTAATTTTTTAATTTAGATAATCTATAATATATATATATAAATGAAGACATAAAAATCCTATGTGTCGCGATGTGGTCGCTCCCCCCCTTTTTTGGAGTCACCAGATTTGCTTGATTTTTAAATGGAGACTTCTCATGCATTTGACCCTATTTCATGGATACGAGTCTTACCAAACCCAGATATTTCTTAAACGGGTTATAACATCTCATTAAATTAAAAATTATTCTCACCAAATTATTGATGTAAAAATCCTATAAAATAGGATATAATAATAACTAATATCTTATTTCTTTTAAAAGAGATATATATGTATATATATTATTTACATTAAAAAACCAATTTGATAGTAAAAAAAATAAACGGGTCTTGAGTCTCATCAAACTATAAGTATATTATTAACTTTCATAAATATTATTTATAATTAAAAAACTAATTTTATAGTAAAAAAATAAACGGGTATTGGGTCTCATCAAAACCATATAGCTTTTAAACCAGGTTATAACATCTCATATATTTGTGAAACAATTTATAATCAAACCATAAGTATATTATTAACTTTCATACAATAAAAAAAATATAAATTCAAAAAATAAATAAATATTAGAATAAACAATATAAAACAACCTCCGTAATACGGGGATAAAAACTAGTATATATATATATATAATATATATATATCTTTTTTAAATAAATAAGATATTAATTTTTAGTATATCCTATTTTATAGGATTTTTACATCAATAATTTGGTGAGAAAATTTTTTTATTTAATGAGATGTTATAACCCGTTTAAAAAATATATGGGTTTGGTAAGACCCATACTCATGAATTCGGGTCAAATGCATGAGAAGACTCCATTTAAAAATTAAATAAATCTAGTGACTCCAAAAAAAAGGGGAGCGACCACATCACGACACGTAAGATTTTTATGTTTTCATTTATATATATTATAGATGAGTTAAGACAAATATAATTAAAATAATCTCACATTTTTTGTATTGGCTAATAATAGTCCTACATCAGTTATTTCCCTCTAGTAGTCCCATATTTTCCATCTTTTTGGTTTATAGTCCCCCGTTAAAAATAGGTAACGACGCTATTATAATGCTGATGTCGCTTGATGTGTTGGCCTGTGACGTGGTTTTTCTAATTTCGTTTTTGCCTTTTGTCATATTACGTGGATTCCCTCATTTTAACCCCAAATGGGAGATTGGAGCCCTAATTCCACATCTGCAACAAAATTGAGAGCATAAAACCCTAAGATTGGATCCCAAATGAGTTCATCCTCTTCGTATGCCACATATCAAGCCGAGAACCCTAAGATTTTTAGACTTGGCACCAATGGACATGTTTCCTGTAACCATGAACTGGTTGCAACACGAAGAGATCGTGACTGTTGCTTTATTGGAGATTGACTTCCTCATTCATTTCAGGCTTTTAGAGGATATAATTTTGGGTTCATTCTTCCGGTTGGAAATATGAAGGGATTTATGAGTTATATGGGTTAAATGCTCAAAAAAGATGAAAAATGTGGGACTACCGGTGGGAAATAACTAAGGTGATATTATTGTTGTTCAATACATAAAAAGTGAGATTATTTTAATCTAATTTGCCTTAAATTAATAACTATTTCTGAGTTTGTGTTCTACTTAGTGATAGCATCACAACGGTCCAAACCCCATCCAAAATGTAGCTATGATGGATGAATATCAATGTTCGAAGACATATTGTTGACACAAGCAAAGATGATACATTTTTGAAGAAACTAATTAAGCTTTTGTCATTCTATCCCACATTAGTGGGATGACAAAACTTGAAGTGACTTATAAGGAGAGGCTTTACCTATATATTGTTTTCTTAACATGAGACATACGTCGACAACCCAAATAGCTTATGAACTTTTTTATCTTCAATAACTTAAAGAGAGTAGTAATCTCAAATATCATTTTGTTATGATTTGTTTTTTCATGAATCAAGAACACCGTCAAGTGCGGTACTCTCTTGGGTGAGAGAGCCATATTCGGTTATACATCTACTGTTTCGCTTGTTGTATCTTGACAGTCAAACATGTTCGTCTAAAAAGAGACGCAAAATCAATTTAAATGAACCCTTGTTGAACACGAATCCTCATCCAATGCTAACAGATTTAGTTTGTTAAAGTATTGCAATCAAGAACAAACCCACAAACTCCATTAGGAGAAGATAATTAATAGGTTGAATCATCTTACGTGTATGTAATTTTTATTTTCTTATATTCAATTCATTCGTTTATGTACGTCGTATTATACCATTATTATTTTTCTAGTATTATTTTATTTATTAAGTCATGGGGATGGGGCATCTTGTCTTATGAACTTTTAAACAAAGACACACCAATATGCAAGTGAAAAGCCGCACCTAGTTAACTGGTTTAGTGTTTTACATACTAACATACTAGGAGCAATCTAAACCACCCTCTTTAAATTAGCGGTTTATTTATGTACACTTGTTAGATAATGTGTAGTAGACCGTTTTGAGAAGGGAAGGGGGGGGGGGGGGGGGTCAAAACACGAGAACACCGTCCTGACCGTTTTAGGGGCCACCATTTTGTACACAACGGGTCAAAATAGTGATTGAGTAATGATTACCTAAGCATTTTACCACTAGCTACACCCCTTTTACAAAATATTTTAATACTAACTGGGATGAGATGTGTCGTAAAACACTTAAGAGAGTAATGTGATTATTATATTACTCCACTACATGTAATATAGTTTTATATAGTTTTGGAAACAATGTGTGGTCCAATTTTTTCGAGTGACCGCATATCTAGTTTTCTGCAACAACTAGAAGTAGAACCCCACTTTCCAATATGATTTCATCAGAAACCCTAACTCTCATTATTCACAGACAAGGTATTACCAGGCTACGTGTCCTTCCCTACGTTCAAAAACTCGACACTTACCTCGTACTCACTGGTTTACTTCCAGTCACTGGACCCACATAGTGACTTCCAAACCTGTGGCCCACCAAAAGCACGTTTCAGTTTCCACTAGTCAGATCTGTGTGCTGTACTTTCCAACCAATGTCCTCACTCTTCACTCACTCTTCACACGTGTTGCTTCTCTTTCCCACAACCCAAAATACCTATATTATTATTATATAACCTAACAATTACAATGCTTACAAATTATTAATATTAATCCAAAATGAATACTAGATACACTACTGGTGTAAGAGGTTATGGTTCTAGATACGGTGGTGGTGGTGGTGGTGGTTGTGGCTGTGGATCTTATGATATTTCGATGGTTAACAGGATGATGCTTAAGTTCAGACCCATTGCACCCAAACCGGTGGCTTCCGGGTCGGGTTTCAGTGACCCGAGAGTGGTGAACGTTGGTAGAAGTGGAAGAAGTAAGAGAAGGTACGTACGTTAGAGTTAATAATAATAATAATAATAATAATAATAATAAGAGAAGAGCACGAACGTCGACTTCATCGGAGAAAGTTATTTCCAGCAGCGGAGATGCGGTGGTGACGCTGTCGTTGACGCCAGAGACACCAGTGAAGGTTTACAAATGTGTTATGCTTTCTTGAGATTACTCACGTAGGAATATACAATACAAAGGGATTCATGTAACAAACTATCCCTACCAATATGGAAAGGAAATCATTCTAAATAATACAAATATAATACTCTAATACGCCCCTGCAGTTTGAACGTGGTTTTGTCGAACACTCAAACTGGACCGAAAATTCTGAAAGAGCTCCCGTGGCAAACCTTTAGTAAATATATCAGCATATTGATATGGAGCCGGAACATGTAGTACACGAACTTGTCCGAGGCGTACCTTCTCGCGAACAAAATGGATGTCTATCTCAACGTGTTTGGTTCTTTGATGTTGAACCGGATTTCCAGACAAGTATACGGCTGAGATATTATCACAATAAACGATAGTGGCGCGTTGAAGAGGCACGTGCAGTTCCAATAACAGATTTCGAATCCATGAGGTCTCTGCCACCGCATTAGCTACCCCCTGTGCTCGGCCTCGGCACTAGACCGAGAGATCGTGGGCTGACGTTTGGACGACCATGAAATCAAGTTGTTACCCAAATATACACAATAACCCGACGTTGAACGGCGAGAATCCGGACAACCACCCCAATCAGCATCAGAGTAGGCTGTCAAAGTTGTCGGAGAGGACAAGGAGAGCCGTAACCCATAATCAATGGTCCCCTTCAGATATCTCAATATACGTCGTAGAAAAGCAAGATGCGGTTCCCGTGGAGCATGCATGAAGAGACATACCTGTTGGACGGCATATGAGATGTCAGGTCTAGTAAACGTGAGATACTGTAACGCACCAGCCAAACTGCGGTATGATGTGGCATCATCAATTAGGAGCCCGGAATCAGCCGTTAATTTCGAACCAGTTTCAACCGGAGTAGCACATGGTTTGCAGGACGACATAGAAGCGCGAACTAGTATATCTAACCCGTACTAAGATTGTGAGAGAAACATACCAGATTTATCACGGGTGACATGGATACCCAAAAAATGATGTAATGGCCCCAAGTCTTTCATTGCAAATTCAGAAGAGAGTGATCGAATGATGCGATGTAAAAAATCCGTAGATGAGGCCGTTAAGACGATGTCGTCTACATACAGTAGTAGATAAACCATAGAGTTTTCGCCTCGATATACAAACAACGAACTATCACAAACACTAGGCTTGAACCCCTTGGAAATAATATAGGAGGAAAACCGTTCAAACCATGCCCGCGGGGCCTGCTTAAGGCCATACAACGATCGTTTAAGCTTGCATACAAATTGCGGTACACTAGGGTCCACAAAACCGGCAGGCCGGTGCATATAGACTGTTTCTTTTAAGTTCCCGTGGAGAAAAGCATTTTTGACATCCAGTTGATGGATGGGCCATGAGCGAGACAAACCAATTGACAACACTGCTTGAATAGTAGCCGGTTTAACGACCGGGCTAAAAGTCTCATCACAATCAACGCCCATCGTTTGTGATTTGCCATTTACAACCAATCGGGCTTTATACCGTTCAAGTGAACCATCATGTTTATATTTATGCTGAAACAACCATAAACTACGGATAACCGGTTGTTGATGTAACACCCCGACCAAAGGCGGATTATACATCGGGGCGCCACATATTGTTTCATTACTCGTGACACTATTGGGTGTCAATATTTAATAAATACATTCATTCGCGCAAACGCAAAGTATAAATAAGATAACATAAATCATCACAAATTATAAATCATAATATTCGAACAGCAATAACTTGTCTTGATACATTTTAATCTAGGTCCAAAATAAAGAAAACTTCCTACGTGTCCACAAGCTCCAAAACAGCTACTGCAAACCTGAACATGTGTTAAAATAAACGTCAAACACTTGCGTGTTGGTGAGAAATCAAGTTTAATACAATACATAGATAACAATAAATCTGCGCGCAACATGTGTATGTCTGGGTTTCAACAAGGGTGTAATCAGATCGGGACCAACTCTAAGAGACAAGACTGCCAGTGCTCACAATTGAGCTCACAAACAAGACTAACTGTGCAAGTGTAACAAAAGAGAAAATCATAAACGATAGTTCTCCCGTGTTCATCTAATGGTACCATGAGAACTGCGGAATAGACCGACAAGACGGTTAATGATCCACACATACAAATAAACAGCCAAGTCTACGTCCTCAACACATGGGATACTGCGCGACTAAAGTTCATAAACAGTTTAAGACTCTAAGTTTGTATGAACACATGAACATCCCAAAACGTTAAAAGCAAAAAGGGATTAGGTACGAGATTACTCACTTGATAAACGATGCGGTGTAAGATAAAGCAAGAACCAACTTTAAACAAGCACAAGTTAACCTATAAATAAGATTATTGTTTTAACGATCGGTTTTAAGTCTTGATTATAAGTTAGCATAATTAATAAGTAAATTATTATATATATATATTACCGGAAAAGCAGGGCAGAACAGGGAGGAAGACGGAGGCAAGAGAGGAGGGAGGCGGCTGAAGAACAACGGCAGAGAGCAAAAAGGGAGGAAGAGAATAAGTGTAGTGTGTGAAGTGTTAAGAAAAATAGTACTATATATAGGCAAACCCTAGGGGACACAAACCCTAGAAAAGATCTCCAAAAGTAAAAGAAAAGATATCAACAGTAAAAAGTTCTGAAAAATAAAGATATCAAAAGATATGGTAGCAGGGAAAAAGAGAGGCTGACAGGATTCAGAAAAAGGCATGGGAGAGGACAGATAAAGTTACTGGTTAAAACATGGCAAAAGCAGATCTCAAAAGATAATGTCAGTCACTTTTTCTACCAACCAATGGGGTTGGTACGCATGCTGCGCCGAAAGTAACTATTCAGACATTAGATAGGTTAGGTCAACAGCTCAGAAGAAAAGACATTTACAAAAGCAAACGGCTAGAATAAACAGAAGATACAAGGGTTAAGCGCGGGAAGGCTGAGTGCGCGAGCGCGAAGGCTGGCACAACAATCCTTAGCGCACTGCGGGAAGAATCACAAATCCTTAGCGTGCTGCGTGAAGAACTAGAATTCTAAGCGCATCGCGGGAAGAACATACATTCTTAGCGCATTGCGGGAAGAACATGCATTCTTAGCGCATTGCGGGAAGAACATGCATTCTTAGCGCGCTGCGAGAAGAGTTCTCTTCACGCATCGCAGGAACAAGATGTCTTCACGCAGGCTTCCATGAAAGGAGTCTGGCGCGTGGAGCTGCAGACATCCTTAGGCGGGAAGAACCAAAGGACAAGCAAAGAGTCTAAGAGGGAAACAAGGCGTAAGGGCGGGACGGCGACAAGAGGGAAAAGAAGGCGGAAAGAGAGAAGGAAGAGGGAGGGGACGGCGGAAAGAAAGAGAGAGAAAGAGGCGGGAAGGAAATATATATTATTATTATTAAAAATAAAATATAAGTATAAATAATAAAAGAAAGAGATCGGGTCAGAGAAACGGGTACCTGGGTCGGGTCGGATCGGGCAGATGTCACAGTCTCCCCTACTTTAAGAAATTTCGTCCCGAAATTTATCTCGAAGTAGGTTGCGCAGAGAACAGGTGCGGGTACTTGATCTTCATTTGATCTTCCCTTTCCCATGTAAACTCGGCTCCGCGCTTGGACTCCCAGCGAACTTTCACGATAGGGATACGACTGCGCTTGGTTTGCTTAACCTCGCGATCCATAATCTCAACAGGCTTCTCAACGAAATGCATAGATTCATCAACTTGAACTTCATCAAGTGGAATGTGAAGGTTCTCGTCAGCTAAACACTTCTTGAGATTGGATACATGGAACGTTGGATGCACATTACTGAGCGCGGGCGGCAGGTCAAGTCTGTAGGCAACTTTTCCCACACGCGCGAGAATCTTGAATGGACCAACATAACGAGGAGCAAGCTTACCTTTCTTCCCAAAGCGGACAACACCTTTCCAAGGCGACACTTTGAGGAGAACAAGATCACCAACTTGAAATTCGAGAGGCTTTCGCCTACGATCTGCGTAACTCTTCTGTCGGCTTCTGGCAGTCAGCAGATGATCACGGATCTTGGCGATTTTATCGGTTGTCTCTTGAACAAGTTCGGGTCCTGTGATTTGAGTTTCACCCACTTCGCTCCAACAAATCGGGGAGCGGCACTTACGACCGTAAAGTGCTTCAAATGGGGCCATACCAATACTGGAATGATAGCTGTTATTATAAGAGAACTCGATCAAAGGCAGGTGCGAATCCCAATTACCTCCAAAATCAAGAACACAAGATCGGAGCATATCCTCAAGGGTTTGAATAGTTCGCTCAGACTGACCGTCAGTCTGAGGATGATATGCCGTACTCATGTCCAAGCGAGTTCCTAGCGCAGATTGGAGAGATTTCCAAAAGCGAGATACAAAACGGCCATCGCGATCGGATATGATGCTCAAAGGAGTACCATGACGGCAGACAATTTCCTTGACATAAAGCTGCGCGAGATGCTCAACACGGTAGTTTTCACGAATGGGCAGAAAGTGAGCAGACTTAGTAAATCGATCCACTATCACCCAAATGCTATCATGTTTGCTTGCTGTCAAAGGTAACTTGGTAATAAAGTCCATTGCTACACATTCCCATTTCCACGTAGGAATTTCTGGTTGTTCGAGCAAACCAGATGGGCGTTGGTGTTCAGCTTTTACTTTAGAACAAGTCAGGCATTTAGCTACGAACACAGCAATATCCTTTTTCATACCGGGCCACCAATAAGTTATGCGCAAATCCTTGTACATCTTATCAGCGCCAGGATGAATAGAATACCGAGATTTGTGCGCTTCACTCAGGATATCAGCGCGAAGATTCTCATCAAAGGGAATCCAGATGCGATTGAGATAGCAGAGAATTCCACTCAGATTAGGGACAAAGAGTGCTTCCGCGCCACACGCTAACTCGGCGCGAAGGTTACCATTACTGATGGATGCGCGCTGCGCGTCGCGAATGCGTGATTCAAGATTGCTCTGAATCGGCGCAAAGTGAAGCTGCGTGCGCGGCAAAATACAGTTAAGCTGGCAGGGTTTTCGGCTGAGCGCATCGGCTACCACATTAGCCTTACCAGGATGATACCGGATCTCACATTCGTAATCGCTGATGAGTTCGTTCCATCGGCGTTGCCTCATGTTAAGTTCCTTTTGATCAAAGATATGCTGAAGGCTTTTATGGTCAGTGTAGAGGATACACTTAGTACCATAAAGGTAGTGTCTCCAGATCTTCAAGGCAAAAACAACTGCACCAAGTTCGAGGTCGTGAGTTGTATAATTCTTTTCATGAACCTTAAGTTGCCTTGATGCGTAAGCGATAACCTTGCCTCGTTGCATAAGAACACAACCGAGACCTTGGTTGGATGCATCGCAATACACGACAAAATCATCATTACCCTCAGGTAGCGCAAGAACAGGAGCTTCACACAACAAACGCTTGAGCGTTAGAAAGGCTTCTTCTTGCTTCGAGCCCCAAATATACGGTTTACCTTTGTGCGTCAGAGCTGTTAAAGGCAAAGCGATCTTTGAGAAGTTCGAAATGAATCGCCGGTAGTAACTAGCTAAGCCCAGAAAGGAATGGATCTCAGAAGGAGAGGATGGCGTAATCCAGTTCTTGATTGCTTCAATCTTGGATGGGTCGACATGAATACCCATCTTGTTCACAACATGGCCAAGAAACTGTACTTCATCAGACCAGAATTCACACTTGGAAAGCTTAGCATAGAGCTGCTCGGTTCGAAGCTTTTGCAACACCAACCGAAGATGTTGCTCGTGCTCGGCCTTGGTCTTAGAATACACCAGAACATCATCGATAAACACAATCACGAATTTATCCAAGAAAGGCCTACACACCCGATTCATTAGATCCATGAAAACGGCGGGTGCATTGGTTAGACCGAAGGACATGACCAAGAATTCAAAATGGCCATAACGAGTTCGAAAAGCAGTCTTCGGAACATCTTCATCGCGGATGCGCAACTGGTGATAGCCAGAGCGGAGATCAATCTTCGAGAAACAAGAGGCACCTTGGAGTTGATCAAAGAGGTCGTCAATACGCGGTAAGGGATACCGGTTTTTAATGGTGAGTTTGTTCAACTCGCGGTAATCAATACACATGCGAAACGATCCATCTTTCTTTTTAACGAACAACACCGGAGCACCCCAGGGCGAAGAGCTAGGGCGAATGAATCCTTTAGCAGTCAACTCTTGAAGTTGGCTTGCCAATTCTTGCATCTCAGCGGGCGCAAGACGGTAAGGAGATTTAGCTACGGGGGAAGCACCAGGGACAAGATCAATACGAAACTCGACTTCACGAGCGGGAGGGATACCAGGAAGATCATCAGGAAAAACTTCAGGGAAATCACGCACAACAGGGATATCGCGAAGCTTCTTTTCTTCAGCAGGTTTGACCACATGGGCTAGAAATGCAATACACTTCTTCCGCATGAGTCTTTGGGCTTCGGCGCAAGACATAAGTTTAAGACCGCTGGAGGGTTTCTCGCCGTAGATGTGAAGATCACCATTTTCTCGAGGAATGCGAATCAACTTCTTGGCGCAAATAACTTCGGCGCGATTATGCGAAAGCCAGTCCATACCAATGATAACATCAAAGCTTCCAAGAGGCATAGGGATGAGGTCAATCAGAAAATCGTTTTCGTTAAGGTTAAGCGTGCAATCTTTAATCACAGAGTTAATTAAAACAGTTTCGCCATTAGCCAATTCAACTGAAAAATCTTCTTTTAAATCGCTGCGCGGTCGCGCAAGCTTCTGCTCGAGGGCGCGAGAGATAAAACTTCGATCGGCGCCAGTATCAAAAAGTACAGAAGCATAAAATCCGTTAAGCAAAAATGTACCATTAACTACGTCATTATTCGCTTGCGCTTGGTGCGCGGTTATGTTAAAAGCTCGTCCACGCGTTACTTGGTTTGAAATCTGGTTCACCGGATTCGCTTGTGTGATTTGCACTTGCAGTCTCGGGCACGCGTTCCGGAAATGACTGGGATCACCGCAGTTAAAGCACGATCTGGGTCGTGGGTTTTGGTAGGTTGGTTGTGGGTTCTGCGGGTAGACTGGTGGTGTTGGCGCAATTGGATTGGCGGGAAGGACTCTACAGTTCTCAGCAGTGTGACCAGTACGGCCACATCGGTTACAAAGTCGACACGGGGTTTGGGTTGGGTGGTGAAATCTACAGGTTGGGCAAAAGGGGTGGTTTCCTGTGTAAGGTTTCTTAGTTGGCGGGGCAGGGAGTGCTGGATTGGTTAAGGCATAGTTGTGGACTATAGGGGGAGTTGGGTAGGCTGACAGAGGGTTAGGCGCGTAAACTGGGGGTTGGTATGCGGGTTGCTGGACAATGGGCGGGTTGGTAAGCGCATAGGCTTTGCGCCTGCGCTTAAGGTGGTTACGGTTTGAGGGTTCTGGTTTGGTTTCTGTTGGTTCAGGGACAGTCTTGGTGAGTGTGGTCTTTTCTGTTCCCCGCAGGAACAGGGTTCCTGCTCTGACATGGTTGTCGCTGAGCACAGCGGCCAACTCAATGGCGTCAGAGAGGGTTACTGGGTTTCTGGCCCATACAGAATCTTGAATTTCCATGGGGAGACCCCCAAGGAATTTCTCTATGGCTCGGCGGGAAGGGGTAACAAGGTGAGGGACAAGCAGGCTTAGTTCATGGAAGCGCGTCGCGTACTCGCGCGCTTCTCCGCTGTATTGCTTCAAGTTCCAGAATTCTTCCTCCAGGCGCTTAACTTCGTTGGGAGGGCAGAATTCTCGCGTAAGAATTTCCTTGAATTCCTCCCATGTCATGCTAGAAGCAGCCTCTGCGCCACGCGCATGAGCTACTCCATTCCACCATGTAAGCGCTCTGGATTCCAGGACACTGGAAGCATATAGGGTTCGTCTGTCTGAGGGGCATTGGGTATGGAGGAAAGTGTTTTCAATCTTTTCGAGCCATTGGAGCATCACGGTGGCTCCTTCAAGACCTGTGAACTTTGGAGGGTTACCCGCGTTAAAGGACTTAATGTTGTAACTGGAGGTATTGTTTTGGCTCAAGGCTTGGGCTATCACGGCGGCCATTTCCTGGGAACGTTGCTGTCTACGCATGCGCGAGGCTTCTCTTCTCTGAAATCGGCGAGATAGCGGAGGCATTCTATAAAAGTTTTAATTTTAGTTAATATCTTGGTTTTATCGCAAAGTATAACTTTATAAAGCTTGGTTTCGCAGAGTTAGATACTATCAAAAGTTAAAGTAGATTAAATGACCCTAAATGCAGACTTAATAAAGGTAACAAATTCGAATCAAGAATCGACAATTCATGTATCACCATGACTTTCCGAATTCCCAATTTAAAATATACGAGCAAACGAGTATTGGAGATTGACGATTCATGTATCACCATGACTTTTCAATCTTCAATATAAAATACACAAGAAAATGAGTATTGGAGGTTGACAATTCATGTATCACCATGACTTTTCAAGTCTCCAACCTCAGAACATAATCGTAAATGGAAATTGAAAATCAACTATTCATGTATCACCATGACTTTTCGGATTTTCAAACCCAACAAACGAATATGTAAGAAAAATCAATAAAAATCGAAATTCACAAAAATCGAAATATCGCGGAATAAAACATAAAATCATATACTGCGCAAGCGCGAGCATATTCATAAATAACGAGTAATTAACAATAAGCGCGCAAACATGAGATTTCTCTCATGCGCGAGAAGGGACTCTTAGGTATTCTAGGCCGTTACGTCTAACCACCTATCCTAAAGTCAACGAGCTCTGATACCAATCTGTAACACCCCGACCAAAGGCGGATTATACATCGGGGCGCCACATATTGTTTCATTACTCGTGACACTATTGGGTGTCAATATTTAATAAATACATTCATTCGCGCAAACGCAAAGTATAAATAAGATAACATAAATCATCACAAATTATAAATCATAATATTCGAACAGCAATAACTTGTCTTGATACATTTTAATCTAGGTCCAAAATAAAGAAAACTTCCTACGTGTCCACAAGCTCCAAAACAGCTACTGCAAACCTGAACATGTGTTAAAATAAACGTCAAACACTTGCGTGTTGGTGAGAAATCAAGTTTAATACAATACATAGATAACAATAAATCTGCGCGCAACATGTGTATGTCTGGGTTTCAACAAGGGTGTAATCAGATCGGGACCAACTCTAAGAGACAAGACTGCCAGTGCTCACAATTGAGCTCACAAACAAGACTAACTGTGCAAGTGTAACAAAAGAGAAAATCATAAACGATAGTTCTCCCGTGTTCATCTAATGGTACCATGAGAACAGCGGAATAGACCGACAAGACGGTTAATGATCCACACATACAAATAAACAGCCAAGTCTACGTCCTCAACACATGGGATACTGCGCGACTAAAGTTCATAAACAGTTTAAGACTCTAAGTTTGTATGAACACATGAACATCCCAAAACGTTAAAAGCAAAAAGGGATTAGGTACGAGATTACTCACTTGATAAACGATGCGGTGTAAGATAAAGCAAGAACCAACTTTAAACAAGCACAAGTTAACCTATAAATAAGATTATTGTTTTAACGATCGGTTTTAAGTCTTGATTATAAGTTAGCATAATTAATAAGTAAATTATTATATATATATATTACCGGAAAAGCAGGGCAGAACAGGGAGGAAGACGGAGGCAAGAGAGGAGGGAGGCGGCTGAAGAACAACGGCAGAGAGCAAAAAGGGAGGAAGAGAATAAGTGTAGTGTGTGAAGTGTTAAGAAAAATAGTACTATATATAGGCAAACCCTAGGGGACACAAACCCTAGAAAAGATCTCCAAAAGTAAAAGAAAAGATAGCAACAGTAAAAAGTTCTGAAAAATAAAGATATCAAAAGATATGGTAGCAGGGAAAAAGAGAGGCTGACAGGATTCAGAAAAAGGCATGGGAGAGGACAGATAAAGTTACTGGTTAAAACATGGCAAAAGCAGATCTCAAAAGATAATGTCAGTCACTTTTTCTACCAACCAATGGGGTTGGTACGCATGCTGCGCCGAAAGTAACTATTCAGACATTAGATAGGTTAGGTCAACAGCTCAGAAGAAAAGACATTTACAAAAGCAAACGGCTAGAATAAACAGAAGATACAAGGGTTAAGCGCGGGAAGGCTGAGTGCGCGAGCGCGAAGGCTGGCACAACAATCCTTAACGCACTGCGGGAAGAATCACAAATCCTTAGCGTGCTGCGTGAAGAACTAGAATTCTAAGCGCATCGCGGGAAGAACATACATTCTTAGCGCATTTCGGGAAGAACATGCATTCTTAGCGCATTGCGGGAAGAACATGCATTCTTAGCGCGCTGCGAGAAGAGTTCTCTTCACGCATCGCAGGAATAAGATGTCTTCACGCAGGCTTCCATGAAAGGAGTCTGGCGCGTGGAGCTGCAGACATCCTTAGGCGGGAAGAACCAAAGGACAAGCAAAGAGTCTAAGAGGGAAACAAGGCGTAAGGGCGGGACGGCGACAAGAGGGAAAAGAAGGCGGAAAGAGAGAAGGAAGAGGGAGGGGACGGCGGAAAGAAAGAGAGAGAAAGAGGCGGGAAGGAAATATATATTATTATTATTAAAAATAAAATATAAGTATAAATAATAAAAGAAAGAGATCGGGTCAGAGAAACGGGTACCTGGGTCGGGTCGGATCGGGCAGATGTCACAGTTGAGCCGGGTAAGGCACCAAATCCCATGTATCGTTATCTTTTAAAGCATTATATTCATCTATCATGGCCGACTTCCAATTGGGGTCGGCTAAGGCTTGTTTATATGATGTTGGCACAGGGGAGATGGTTGGTGAAGTTGTAATGGTATTTAAGTTGTATTTAGGACTGGGTTTTGTAATTCCTGATTTGGCTCGGGTTTGCATGTTGTGTGGAGCATTTGAAATACTATGTGTTGTGGGAAGTGTTGTTGGTATGGGATTAATGGGTTATTGTAGAGGGCGTAGGTTGGATGTGAGTTGTGTTGGATATATTGGTTTGGTCAGTGAGTGGCATAGTGGGATAGGGCTGGGCAGAAGGTGGTGGTGTAATCATTATGGGCTGCGTAGGTAAAGGATAAATATGTGGAGCCGCTTCATCCTCTAGAAAGTTGTAGGTGTGGTCGGGTAAAGGAGTGGTAAATGGAAAAGAGGTTTCGTCAAAATCAACGTGGCGAGATATGTGAACTTTCCCGGTGAGTGGGTCAAGGCATCGATATCCTCTATAGTCGGAGGGATATCCAAGAAAGACACATCGGGTTGATCGCGGGTAGAGTTTGTGTGGCATGATGGTGGACATGTTTGGATAACATGCACACCCGAAGACCCGAAGATGATCGTAAGTTGGATGTCGACCATAGAGGGCAAATGTGGGAGTGAAAAAATTTAAACGTTTAGTGGGAAGAATATTATGCAAATAAGTTGCCGTGTGTAGTGCTTCGACCCAATAAGACGGAGGTAGATGAGCATGCATAAGAAGTGGTCGGACGATATCATTTAACCGTCGAATCATACGTTCCGAGCGACCATTTTGGGATGACGTATGAGGGCGCGAAAACCGAAAAACTAAGCCGTGTTGATTGGCAAAATTACGAAATTCGTTATTATTAAATTCACCCCCTAAATCACATTGAAAGGTTTTAATGTGTTTATGAAATTGAGTTTCAACAAACTTGTGAAATTTGGAGAAATTTTAAATGTTTCGGATTTGAATTTCAAAGGATATATTCACACATAATTTGTAAAATTATCTATTAGAACCATGTAATATTTGTAGCCGGAATTGCTAATGACCGGAGATGTCCAAAGATCACAATGAATAATATCAAAGGGTGAAGTGGTAACGGACATGGGATCATGAAAAGGCAAGCGTTTACTATTAGCAATTCGACAAGAATGACAAAAACTTGAACAATCTTTATTACAAGGAATAGAAAATTGACTAAAAAGTAAACTCAAGATATTATGTCCAGGATGTCCTAGACGATTATGCCACGTGTTGGTGATGTTGGAAACGAGACAAGCTGTTGGAATGTTGGTATGACCGGTGAGAGGGTAGAGATCCCCCGTGCTATCATGGCGCGAAAGGATCCTTCCAGTTGGGTATTCATTCAAATAAAAACCAAATGGGTCAAATTCTATAGAAACAAGATTATCACGTGAAAATTTACGAACATATATTAAGTCCGTAAGAACATGTGGGGCTAAAAGAACATCATTAAGGTGAAATGTTCTATTTGGTAAATTGTAGGTGGAGTTGCCCGAGCCAGAAATTGGAAGTTGTTGGCCATTACCGACAAATATATTACCTTGAAAAGTAACGTTAGATGGGTTTTGGATTTTACCTGGATTGGCAGTGAGATGGGATGTTGCACCGGAATCCATGTGCCAAGGCTGCTCATTTGGATTTAACTGGACAGCTTGAAGGGCGGCGCCAAGGTCGGTGGGACATAGTAGGTTGACTGAGTAATTGGGGTTATTAGGTTGGGCTTGGTATGTCATATTAGCCATCTGTTGTGGTGAAGGGATTTGGGTCTGTGAGGAATGACCGGTGGTGGGTTGGTTAGTCCAAGGTGTGGGTTGTTGAGTCGGATGAGGACATGGAGGAAAACCAGGTGGAAAGCTTGCCCACTGTTGTTGGGAAAAAGGGTAGTAGTTGGGCTACCCATTCCAGGGTCCCCAAGATTGTTGCTGCCAATTACCCGGATTACGTCCCCGACTATAAGACCCGCGGCCTCTCCCGCGACCTGACCTGCCACGACCCCGGAAGTGTTGCTGCTGATTTTGGGAAGTATGTGAGCCCATGGACATATTTTGATGTGAGCCATGAGTTTGAGGGGCCAGGTTGGGCATGTTGAACCGTGGCTTGAGTAGCAACCAAAACTGATTGAGATTGGTTTTGTGTAGCACTCTGAGCTTCCATCCGCTGCCTTTCAGAGTCAAGTTGAGTTCTAGCTTCATCCCATGTAGTGGATTTTTGGTTGATAACGGCCCCTGCCACAACATACTCTGGTGGCAAACCATTCACAAGTTGTATAGCAAGTCGCGATTCCTCAAGCAGGTGGTCAACATCTTCAAGTTGGTTGGCCAGTTCTTTCAGTTTCTGACAATAATCTTCAAGGGATGAGCATTTAGCGAGTGTCAGATTTGTGAACTTGGTCTCGAGGGCCGCAACTCGAGATTGCTTATTGCTTAAAAAAATATTTTTCACTCGATCCCATGCTTGTTGAGCAGTGGAATCATTCTCTAAAACTCGAGACAAAAGGATGCGGGATAACGTACCATAGATCCATTGAAGGACTATGGCATCAATTTCCGACCACGACTCGTAAGTCGGATCCGTTTTGGCCGGTGGAGGTGTACCATCTATATGGTGTGAGACTTTGTAACCTATGGCGTGAAGCTTGAACAATTTCGTCCAAGTCGAGTAGGTGATTGTTTCGCCATCGAGAGGTTGAATCTTGTTTTGAATATTGGTGACGGTATAAACTGGATGTAACGGTTTAACATCGGTTGGTGGTGTTTGTGAAGAACCAGTCATTGTGATAGGGGAGAAAGACTGGCGGCAGGAAAAAAAAAATAAATTAGGTTTTGATAATATGTGGCTGTGATACCATGAAGGTTTACAAATGTGTTATGCTTTCTTGAGATTACCCACGTAGGAATATACAATATAAAGGGATTCATGTAACAAACTATCCCTACCAATATGGAAAGGAAATCATTCTAAACAACACAAATATAATACTCTAATAACCAGAACGGAAGATATTATCACGTGACACTACCGGAGAGAGCAGAAACGGTGTCGTTTGTGACGGTGGAGAGGGTTACGGAGACGACGGTGGTGGACGGTGGGGTGGTGGTGGAGTGGGAGGAGATGGGTAGGGACACGTGTCCGAGGTTTGTATCAGACGGTGGAGATAGGGTGGTGTGGACGAATAAAGCGTATAAGGAAATGGTGGCCGGTGGGGATGAAGTGGTGGTGGTGGTTGGGAAATTAGGGGTGGGTGGCCGGCGGCGTTCACGTGCAATGTGAGGGTGGTCACATGCCAGATGGGAGTGAGAGCTTCAAGTACCCTGACAGTGCCGTGTGACGCGTGGAGGATGGGTGGTGGTGGGTATGCATGGAGATTGGATGTTAAAGCAGCCCTTTGTTTGGGTCGGTAAATACAATGTTCACGGGCGTTGGCTTAGGTGATGGTTTTTCTGGGTAGAAGTGCGAGTTTATCTGATGTGATAAATTTAGCCAATAAGTTATTCGAATGATTCAGAGCCAACAAAGTGAAACCGTTTTCTTTTTGTAAATATGAAATGGGTTGTATAAATGTTTGCGATTAAAGTAAAGCCATTTCATACATTTATACAACCCATTGATGCATGCTAGAATGGTGCCGTAAGACATTTAGCCTAATGATAGTTTGGTGTGTTAAATGGTGTTTCCTTCTTGAAAGGTCGAGGGTTCAAATCATGTTGTAAACCATAGGGTAAATTTAGTAGTTTATATAAAATGTGAGTTTCTACGAAAAAAACATGTTTGTTAGGTCCATTTAGTTTCGACCCTAATCAAGGTTGTAGTAACCGCTAGTTAGACGCTGAAATGGATTAACGAAATTTGATTGGACTTATAATGCATAATTTTCAAGTCTATATATATAATCACACATTTATATATGTAATTTTTATTTTTATATATACACACATATTTTTGCTAGAAATTGGTTGGATCTTGCTGATAAAATCATGGTGATTTATTGCATTGTCCTCCTATGGGTTATATGTAATGTTATTCGTAAATACACATTCTCGAAGACAACTCATCAATCAACGGTATGTCAGTGTAATTATCAAAATAATCCAATAGAAGCCCAAATAAATAAACATAAAAAAAGGAAAACGGTGTTGCCACCGCATCCCATAAAAGACAAAAGATGTTATCCTATCAAGATTTTTCTTAATTATCATATTATTTATCATATTAAAAAAATTATATTCATAAATTACTTGTCACGACTAGAAACGCGATAGAAATCAAACAACACAAAATAAGAATTATAAATTTATAATAAGAAATTACACAAACCCTTCCATAAAATGGTATTCCCATATTATTTATTTTTAATTCATAAATAACCTAAAAAATTAATGTCTCCGATAATCTTGGAAATATAAACCGATTTATTATCATATATAACCTTGTTCATATTATATTTCAAATACACCAACATGATGTGAGAATGATGTTCTGTATTACCCTACCCTTTTTTCTTTGATCAAGATTACTTAATACATGAATCTTAAGCACATAGTGAATGAGAATGCTTAAATGGGAGGTATATGACACCCATTGATAAGAAATTGCCAAGCTAGCACGGGGAAATAAGATGGTCACTAGTTTTAGTAAACTTGTCACATAGCCTACAAACCGTAGATCCAACACCAATGTTTCTAAAGCTAAGAATCGGCAATCTTGTGATCCAGTCTATTTCCGCCATCAATACAAAAGTGTTTATCTTTCTTATATATTCCATTTCATGGCAAAAGGAACCAAAATCTTCAAGGATTCAAACAAGACTGTCTTCATGGACGCCACCGAAAATCATCCCAATAAGTCTTTCACCAAACCCATTTGTTCGGTTGTTGAGTAAAAAAAAACTTGATTCAATAGAAGTAAACAACTAGGAAGCTCCCTGGATTCTAACTGATTTTCCATCTCCGTTTCCAGACTTTTTTTTTCCATCTACCACTCGACAAACTATTGCCCCATACAACTTTTCTCCTCTTAACGGTTCCCAACGATAACTAGAGATCAAACCAAAAGCGGGTTCTATCACCGAAGCCCACCTCTCCTTTAAAGAGGTTGATTAAATCGAAGATAACTAACACTGTGTTCCCGAGTTTCATTTAACAAGAGAAAAGAAAGGATAGGAAAAAATGTGTTTTCATTTCGTGTTCCCGAGTTTAATGAAAAGAAAGGAAATTAAACATGTTGTGTGTTCCCGAGATGGAAAGAAAGGAAAAGAAACTTGCATTTTTACTATTATACCCTTTGAACTAAAGCTTTCAACCCTTCAACAATATTTGCACCTGCACATTTTTGCTCACCTTTGGCCTCATGGCAGGTCATGCACAAATTAATACCTGCACATTCTTGCTCACCTTTGGCCTCATGGTACATGTCATGCACAAGTTAACAATATAGAATAATTATTAACAAAGAACTAATTAGTCGACAATTAACAAAGAATATGTTTATCCTGTTGTTAACCTCAAACATATTAATTATTATGTTATTATAACCCTAAAGATGTAAAATCAAAACAATTTGTTAGAGTTAAATTAAGTTAAGAAAACCTGATAACTGAGGGTTTGAAACAAGAGTTGAGATGCAGATGTAGCCTTTGGGTGTGGGTGTGCTTGGGGCTTCACCGGCGTCGAAGTCCTGTGATGATGAACAGTCGATTAGGTCTGATTAAGGTAGAAGAAGAGGAATTGATGATATAAGGGTAGCATAGGAATTAACTTGTATTGAGATTGATTCTCTTTTCCTTTCTCTTTGTTTCTTTCCAATTTGGAAGGAAGATAAATACCATCAGTTTTCTTTTCCTTTCTCATCCTTTCCATCTAAAAAAAACTCAGGAACACCATTTTTCTATGATTTCTTTCCATTTCTTTTCCTTTCTTTCCATGAAAGAAGATTAATGGAAAAGTATAGGGAGAAGAAGCGTGAGCTACATATGGTGTTTATTGACCTAGAAAAGGCCTACGACAGTGTGCCACAACAGGTGCTCTGGGAGTGCTTGGAGGGTAGAAGAGTGCCCAGGAAATAAATAGAGATAATTATGGATATGTATACCAGGAGTGAAACAAGTGTCCGTGCGCCAGTGGGGGATACTGATTTCTTTCCTGTAGAGGTAGGTCTTCACCAGGGGTCAGCGTTGAGCCCGTTTCTTTTTGCAGTAGTCTTGGATGAGTTGTCAAAGTCGATTCAGGGGACTCTCCCGTGGTGCATGATGTTCGCAGACGATATTGTGTTACTTGCTGAGAAAAAACAAGATCTAAACATGAGGCTTGAGGAGTGGCGAACAACCTTAGAGACAAAAGGTTTAAAGATTAGCCGATCTAAGACGGAGTACCTCCACTGTGATTTTGGTGGGATAAACGACAATGAAGACGCACAGATCACAATTGAAGGGCAGGTGGTCCCGCAGGTAATGAAGTTCAAGTATTTAGGATCATTTGTACAGAGCGATGGGGAATTAGACAGTGATGTGACCCACCGAGTTCAGGTAGGATGGTGTAGATGGAAAGCAGCCACAGGTATATTGTGCGACAAGAGTTTCCCGACTAAACTAAAGGGAAAATTCTATAGGGTGGCAGTTAGACCTACAATGCTATATGGAACAGATTGTTGGGCCATCAAGAAGGCACAAGTGCGGAAGATGGAGGTAGCAGAAATGAGAATGCTACGTTGGATGTGTGGGCACACAAGGCTAGACCGAATAAGAAACGTTGTGTTTCGCGAGAGATTAGGGGTGGCGAACATAGCAGACAAGATAAGAGAGGGGAGATTGAGATGGTTTGGACATGTAAAGAGAAGACAGACGACGAATCCTGTTAGATCCGTAGAAAACATTACTATAGAGGGGAGGAGGGGTAGAGGACGACCGAAATTGACTTGGGATGAGAGGATTAGGCATGATTTGATAGACCTAAACCTCTCCGAGGACATGGTTGAGGATAGGAATTCGTGGAGAAGTAGAATTAAAGTTAAGGATTTTTAGAGAGAATTGAATACCTTAGGGCTTAGACTTAACTTATTTAGGAAACATACCATAATGGTATTTCCCTTACATATATTATTATTATTATTATAATTATTATTAGCTTTTATATAGCTGTTAAACTGTGATCTTATTATTAATATTATTATAATTAGTAGTAGTTTTTATATAACTGTTAAACTTTGATTTCCTTTATTTTGCTTCATACACATGTACTTAGAGCCGAGGGTCTCTCTGGAAGCCACCTCTTTATTCCTTTGGATAGAGGTACGGTGTGCCTACATCCCACCCTCCCCAGACCCTACTTATAGCTTTGCTGTCGGTGGGATTTTACTGGGCATGATTGATTGATTCCTTTCTTTCCATGAAATAGACTCTGGAACAGAGCGTAAATAACTAGACGAGTGCATCAAAGAAATCACCTTCCTCCAAAGTACCTTTGGTTTGTTCTTATACCTGAACCTCCATCTGATAAGAAGCGTCACATTAGCATCTCTTAAAGGAGTAAGAGATTAATTAACATTTTCTTCTAACCACTCACCGATCAATAATATCATCAATGTATAGAAAATATCATCCACGTCTAGAAGGTAAGATATCATCGGAGCATTATCTGGCAGAGAAATACCCTTATAGAAACCTCCTTCTTTAGCATGCACGAAAACATCTACTTCCTTATAATAAACAAAAACGACAAAATCAACTACCTTGTCTCCCTTCCCTTACTATCTTCACATGCTTACATTTCACACAAACTACAGTTGTTGTATAGCATTGTCTGAAAATTATTCGTTGCATAAGTCCAACAAATTCAATTATACAAAACAAATATATCAAATCCTTCTACTTATTTCATTACCATAAAACATAAAACAAAAACTAGTATAGAAGAGGTAGGTCCCAGCAGAGCCCAGTTGGATTCGCAAGACTCACCTCAAACAGAGACGTCTACGCAGTCGGACCCGCAAGACTCACCTTAAAGAGGGACGTCTGCGCTGTTGGACCCGCAAGACTCACCTTAAAAAGGGACGTCTGCGCAAAGACCAACTGGATCCGCAGGACCCACCATGCTCAGAGACGCGACGTCCTTACGCGCAGTACGCAAGCTGCTCCCGCAGGAAACGCCTCCCAATGGTCGACGTACTCCGCCTGTTCCCGCAACTACGGATACTAGCCATCAGGGAAGGCTACCCGCACAGCAAGGCTACACGCACAAGGCACTAACTCTCAAATAATTCAGTGTCACCTGAAGAAGGAATGAGCAAGCCGGGAACACTCCCGCCCAAAGCCGGGAATACTCCCGCCCAAATGAGCTAGTCCGTACGATACTGGAGGATCTTTTGTACTGTACCTGCCAAGGTATGGACAAAAGATCTGACCAAAGCTACGACAGCTCACTGACAACAGTACGACGGGCAGCACGCTCTAGTACTTAAATGCACTATCAGCCGCTGCCTACTCACCAACCCCTGTCGGGGCACGTCCATAGCCTGCAGTTGGTGGAAAAGGAATAGTACACAGCCGGCCTGGTCACTATCAGCCACTGCCTACCCACCAACCATCAGCATGGCACGTGCGTAGCCCACCGTTGGTAGAACATGAATACTATTCAGCCGGCTGTACCTGCTTGGAAACCTACCTTCGGCTATAAATACTCCAACACCTTGGAACGGTATCATTATCTTATATCTCCATATATTATTTGATATCTGCTCTAGTCATTTCTCTTAATGTACACTTATATTTAAGAGCAATCTAGTCTGATTCTCACGCCGGAGGGTGGTCACAATGAGGTACCCCCCCTTCTCAGTGACGAGCTCACGGTGTCTGTTTTGCAGGTCATCGGAAGAACAACCATCTTTGCCGGACCTAACCCTCGTGGGAAACATCTATTTAACCCCCAGATTATCCGTAATCTGCCCGTGGTCGATTAGTGTTTCTTCATTGGCGCCATCCGTGCATAAAAGCTAGAACTTATTCTTTTTCAGTTTTTTCAAACTTCTGGAAAGATGGTTAAGGTTACTCCGTTGCCAAGGCCAACGAGTGACCAAGAAACCCCGGTAACCACAACCCCAGCTACAGGGGGGAACACCGGCGAGTACACAATATTTACTAACACTACCCCGGTTATTCGAGCCGGGGCAAGTGCAGTAAACAATCCTTCACTGGGATTCACCAATGCCCAGTTGGAGAGACAACAGACGAGGCTCCCCCGCCAAACACTCGATCAAGTTAAAGCGTGGGCCGAAGCACGTCAGAAGGAATTCCAAGCTGAGTTGGATGAACGCTTGCGTTCACTCCAACAGGCTGACGAATTCGGAAGCACTCAACAGCTCAACATGAGTAGTGAGTGCGAGTACTCGGACGATGATCGGGAGGAATCCGACACCGACGCAAACCCTCGCCATAGGGCAAAAGGGAAGCGTAAGGAAACGGACTTCCAACCGAGAAGGAATTTCGGAGACACCTTCAAACCAAGGAACGCGGGGGGAAACCCACGCGACTTCTCCAAAACCTTTAGACCAACTGCTGCAAATGAGGGAACATCCAAGTTTGCAAGGGACATTGCGGAAGCAATCGCCCCGAGAAGTGCCAAACAGATGTCCAACATCGGCACTTATGATGGTATATCTGACCCAGACGATCATTTGAACAGATTCATAGCGGGGGCAACCGTCAGCAACTGGACGGAACCCACGTGGTGTTATATGTTCCAGATGACGCTGGTTGGAGCGGCTAGAGCGTGGTTTGACCGTCTACCGGTCCACCACATCTACGATTGGGCAGACTTCCAACAGAAGTTCAGCCAACACTTCAGTCAACAAAGAAAGTACACTGAAGAGCAATGGACGATCCTCAACTGCATCCGAGAGGAAGATGAATCTTTGCTAGACTTCATCACTCGCTTCAACTCGAAGAAGCTGAGTCTGGGCGCTATTAGCGAAGATCTTGTTCGCGCTGCTTTCATCCAGGGCGCGAAAGATCCAGAGCTCATCCGCACCTTAACAGGTAAAGACGGCATGCCATCCACATGGGATGCCATCATGACAGCAGCTAAACGCTTCGCGGAAACGGAAAAGCAACTGGGTAGAGATCTTCCCCAAAGCACAAACCTCTACACCCAGAAAACAAGAGAAAACAACGTCCTTACCGCCCGACTAAACAAAAAGAGGAAACTAGGTATTTGGCAGTCAAAGGTAAACTTTGACACCTCATCCGGCTCGCACCCTCGGTTAGGCGGAAAAGACAACATGCAGTCGTCGAACCGGAACTCCAGATGGACGCCACTCACCAAAAGCGTCACCGAGATATTCGCCACTGAGAGGCTCCCATGGCCAGAGGCTCCAATTATCCGACAGCGTCCAAACGCTGATCAAAGCAAATTCTGTGACTTCCACAGGACAAGAGGCCACACCACCGAGGAATGCTTAGACTTGAAGGACATCGTCGAAGCATGTCAGAGATGGGACGCTCACGCACCTCGTGGCGTAATGAACGCTGAGCAGGCTAATGCGTGTTGAACCCCAGTTGGGAAAAACACGAATGAAACTGTAGCTTCAATGTTGGAGACTACATACTGCGTAAACAACGAGATTCCGAACCAAGTGCATATCGGCTCGAAAGGCTCGATGACACTCCCATCCCAAGAACATGGAAGGGAGCTCAATTACACAGGCTGCATGTAGATCAATTCCAAACTTGTAAAGAAAAGGCCCAGAGCCACTTCTAATGGAAATGATTCTCCTTATCACATTGACGCTGATGATCTTACATTTATACTTATAAACTTTCCACACTGATATGCCGGTATTCACCGCATAAATAAGTGGGGAAGTAAGTCGTTGCGTGTGGACGGCGGCAAAACCCGCATAAACACAAAAAACGGCAAAAATTTCTAACATATGAGGACAACCTTCACGCAGGTCAGTTATAGGTAAAGTTTGGTCATCCCACTAAATGAAAGTGCCGGTCCTATCCGCACAATCATGATAGAGGAAACTGAACTTTAACCTATTGACAGCGGCGCGTCGAAAGGTTTAACTTATCCAAAACACTGATATGCCGGTATTCACCGCATAGATAAGTGGGGAAGTCGTTGAGTGTAGACGGCGGCAAAACCCGCATAAACACAAAAAACGGCAAACCTTCACGCAGGTCAGTTATAGGTGAAGATTGGTCATCCCACTAAATGAAAGTGACGGTCCTACCCGCACAATCATGATAGAGGAAACTGAACACTAACCTATTGACAACCGCGCGTCGAACGGTTAACTTATTCAAAACACTTGGAAAATTGCTAAGTTAAACTAAAGTATGCACGAGCGAATCATATATTGTTTATGCGGCAAAACAAGTGCCAAATTAACCTATAATATGCATGAGCAAGTCATATAGCGTTTATAAAGTAAGTCATCCAGTGAAAGTGGCGGTCCTACCCGCACAAACATTTATATTTCGTTAAAAATTCAAACATTACAAGAATGGCCGGGTATCTACCCGCCTACAGAAATATAAATCTATCCTAACGGTGGGAAGGGATCTCAAGGTTCAAACTTCAGGACCACTTCCTCCAAACCCACTTGTACCCGCACCATCAGTTGGCTGTGGCGGTTCAAGGAAAGTCTTGAGAATGGTTAGCCCATCATCAGCAGCAGCAATTTCGTTCACCTTCTCCACCACCGGATGCGGAAAGGCAGCATACTGGTTCACTGCTTGGTCATAGGCAGCTTCAGTGTCCATGTCATAAAGAGGGAAGTTGGAAGGCGGGATTCCCTTCTCAACAAACCCCAGACCAAGCAAGAAACCAGCCTTTTCCCCATCCTCATGAGAAGCGTTGAGGGCTGCGCTCATGGCATCGTCATAAGATGTGTTCGTGAAGATCCGATGCACAACCTACAACAAGAAAAAATACAAAGTATCAAAACCTTTTCTAAGTACAAAGAAAAGCGTAAAGATATTATGAAGCTACGCATACCTGCGACAACGCTTCTCGTAGAAGCCATTCCTTGGTGATCAGAGCCTCCTGGAGGGCAGCTTGAGCTTGGTTACGGGCGCGTTCGGCTTCATTTTTGTTAAGGTTGGCAAGCAATACTTCCTTAGCAGCAGCCTCTTCAACGCCCTTTAGCTTACGCTCAGTGTGGTCAAGCATACCCCTCTGATCCAAGATCTCTTGGAGCTTCTTGGCGTCTTCCATAGCCAAAGCATCATGAGCCTGCTGAAGCCTCTCTAGTTTGGCTTTAAGCTCCTCATTTTCGGCGCGCAGAGGTTCAGCAACGGCTTCAGCCTTGGTGGCCCTCTTGGTCGCTTGGTCGCGTTCCGCGCAGTTTCCTTAGCCAACCGAAGCTGTTCGTTAACAGCTTGGGTAGCCTTGGAACGGGCCTCGAGCCGGGCCTGCACTTCAACCTCGAGGGCCTTGAAGGCCTTTTCCTTCTCCGCAGCAATTGCGGAAAGTCTCCTGTTCTCCTCCCGGATAGCCCGCGCCTGAGCCACTTCTTGGATACGCGCAGCCTTTAACTTGTCGTTTTCACGACAAAGCAACTCGACGCGCGGCTGCATCCGGGCAAAGAGAATCCGAAGCTCATTTGTCAGCCTACCCTCCTGGTAGCTAGACATGGCTTCCCCCAACACGCCACTTGGGGCCGCGTGACGCGCCCACTCGACGCAGTCCACAGCCGTCCAAAGGGTTGTTCCCCGGCGGATGTTCCACCGCGGAACATACACCTCATTCGAATCCGACACTGCAAAAACAAAAGGCAGTTAGGAAAAGATGATATAAATATATATATATATATATAGGCCAAAATAACCCTACGCACTTGTAGGGTCGACAACAGGCCGTTAGCCGCCAAACCCATCACCCGAACCTAAGGAATATCCATCCAAAAGGTCAGGAAGATGGGAAGGAGGCAGAGATTGGCTAGAAGCCCCAACGCTGAACATACCTGCTGAACCGGCCGGGGACGAGGTAGTCGCCGGTGCCGGAGGCACGGTTGAAGCCGCCGCGGTAGAGACCATCGGAGGTGAACTCACTGGAGGTGAACTCACAACCGTGGCCGCCGCTGCGGAGGAGCCCGCAGAAACAATCACCGCCGACTCAGTGAAGGATGCAGTGAATATGGCACTGACAGCCGGCGGAGAGGACGTCACAATTGGAACAGTTGCCTCAACCGGGTGAGCAACTGAACCAACACTTGAAACAGGCGCGGCCGCCTGGGTCATCGCCTCGGGTAGGTTGACCAAACCTACTGTCATGGGTCGAGAGACGCTCCTCCCCGCTCCACTCTGGAATGCGGTAGCATCCACGCCTGCATGAAGACGATATTAAAAACAATGGCGGAAAGAATTGCGGGTAAGATTAATTTACACTTACGAGTTTTCTTGAGCTTGAAGGTTCTGACAGGCGGGGACGAACCCGATGGAGCCGGCCTCTTCACGCCGGTCACCGTCGTACTGGGCGGATCGGAGGTGACAACTGTCTCAACCTCCGGGACAGTTGTCTCACCACCACCAGGGTTCCCCGCCACCTCCTCACTTTCGGTCTCCGAGTCAGACTGGTTCCCCTGATCGGCGGTGGAGGCAACCTTCGCATTGCCCTTCGCGCCAGCTGCCTTCTTCTTCCTCACGAAGAAAGGACCGTCTGCGGATTCCTCATCAGAAGATGACAAAATTAGAGGAATTCCAGCAGAGGTTTGAGCATGGAGAGGACGGGGGTTGAAGAAACCCTTACCTGGCCACGTGGCGCTCAAAATCTCGTGGCCCGGCGGGTAGACCTCCACGAACCTATCCGCCGTTTGCTCCAAGATGGGCAACTCGTTCTCGTCGAGAGCACGAGTACCCAGCCGAGCGGGACCACCGCTCTCACGCGGTTGCAGAAGCGACTGCAAATTGTTCCCCTCTGAAAATAAACAGAAAAGCAGTTAGAAGAAAAACCCTAAATCAGCAAGAAGATATGAAAGCATACCGTAAGGGATAGAGTTCAAACCATATTTGAGAACGATGGGAATCTGCGGCGCCTCTGCCCCAGCATCCTTCCACACCCGGCTCATCCCGAGCATCACCATCCCAGACTCCGCAAAGCGGTAAACCGGGGTCTGGATCCGGGAGATCTTAGTAAACCATTCCGCCTCCTCGTAGTTGGAGGCGTGAAAATTCGGGAGTGCTCTCCCGTTCTTGAATGTCATCGCAATAGGGACGACACGGGCAGAGATGAAGAAAAACTCCCGCTTCCAAGACCGAAGACTGCGCTCGGTAGCGCAGATCTTCAAACCCTTGATCCGAGTGACCAAGGTATACCAGCCCTGGATGCACCTCCAGGAATAGAAGGTCATCAGGCGGCCGACGCGGGGATCAACGCCTAGAATATGGCACACCCATTCAAAGTGGCGAACCTTTGCGATCGCCATCGGGTGCACCTCCGTCAGATATACACCGTGTCTCTCCAAAACACGGTACACAAACTTCGTCAATGGGAACCTGAGATTCCCATAGACGAAGAATGTAGCATACACCCCTATCTTGCCCTTGGGGGCATCGTACACCGTCTGGTGAGGCTCAGGAAACTCAGGCTCGAAAGGCTCGAGCATGAACTTCCTGACGATGTACTGATAAACGTCGACGGAAAGAGTACACTGGCACTCCCCGGCAGTACTCTTATCGTCCTTGTCAGACGTCGGGTTCTAGATATACATGTCGGACTCCTCGGCAGTAGCCTCAGGATCACGGATGGAAGACATGTTTTGAAGGATGGAAAGAACGATTTCAGGAGAATGCTCGACGGAAAAGTTAGAGTATTCGCCGGAAATCGCTTAGAAGAAGAAGTGAAATTGTGAGTTGAGACGCATCCTCTCCTCCCTTTATATACTCATCGCAATGAATGCGATGAATTTAATGCGGAGGAGAGAGGAAAGCGCAGGTGCAATGAAACTATGACACGTGGAAAGAGCATGCTGGCAACAGCTGTTGACAGGACGCGTGCCGTACACTTCGTGCCCACGCGCCCGAAAACTCGCGCCCACGCGCCTGAAAAAGCGTCTGGAATGACCATATACTGTCACGTCGCCATAACTTCATGCACGTCCTGAAACTGTCAGAAGAAACCGTCACACCACGCTGACGTCCCTTCAACAGTTGGACTGTTCTTATCCTTTCACCAACTCTTCGAATTTCAAAAAAAATTCAAAAAGATTCAAAAGTAAGCGGGACTTTACCCCCTTACCTTGGCAACCAAGTAACTATAAGACGGGTGCGGGTACAGTGTCAAGGCAAAACCCTTCACATACTTAGCACCCGCAGGGAATTGAAGCCAAGAATACCTCGGCAACCAAGTAACTATAAGACGGGTGCGGGTACAGTGTCAAGGCAAAACCCTTCACATACTTAGCACCCGCAGGGAATTGAAGCCAGGAATACCTTGGAAGTAAAGTAACTATAAGACGAGTGCAGGTACAGTGTCAAGGCGAAACCCTTCACATACTTAGCACTCCGCAGGGAATTGAAACCAAGAAGGATCTTCTGGGCCATGCTTGCGGAAAGGGATATAACATCCCCGCATAGCGGGAACGTTGAGAACTAGATTGTTGGAAGCTCCAAGATGGAATTGGTTGTTTAACATAATTGATCACTATGTTTAAAACTACCAAAACCCCGTGGAGAATCTACATAAATGAAACTCAACGCTCCCGACGTGCGAGGAGGTTACACACCTACCCGCATCATACCCAAAGATCAAGCAGAACAGTGGGAAATTCTGCGTGACATTAGGAAACCCGCGGGAAGAATCCCCGCGGAGACCTTAAAACTAAACCCTTTTCAAAACCCCTTTGCTTAAGTCCAAAAGTTCACCTCACTTATTAACAATTCATGAGAAGAACATTGGACTGGGGGGACTTGAAGAGGTAGGTCCCAGCAGAGCCCAGTTGGACCCGCAAGACTCACCTCAAACAGAGACGTCTACGCAGTCGGACCCGCAAGACTCACCTCAAAGAGGGACGTCTGCGCGGTTGGACCCGCAAGACTCACCTTAAAGAGGGACGTCTGCGCAAAGACCAACTGGATCCGCAGGACCCACCATGCTCAGAGACGCGACGTCCTTACGCGCAGTACGCAAGCTGCTCCCGCAGGAAACGCCTCCCAATGGTCGACATACTCCGCCTGTTCCCGCAGCTACGGATACTAGCCATCAGGGAAGGCTACCCGCACAGCAAGGCTACACGCACAAGGCACTAACTCAAATAATTCAGTAATGTCACCTGAAGAAGGAATGAGCAAGCCGGGAACACTCCCGCCCAAAGCCGGGAATACTCCCGCCCAAATGAGCCAGTCCGTACGATACTGGAGGATCTTTTGTACTGTACCTGCCAAGGTATGGACAAAAGATCTGACCAAAGCTACGACAGCTCACTGACAACAGTACGACGAGCAGCACACTCTAGTACTTAAAGTCACTATCAGCCGCTGCCTACTCACCAACCCCTGTCGGGGCACGTCCATAGCCTGCAGTTGGTGGAAAAGGAATAGTACACAGCCGGCCTGGTCACTATCAGCCGCTGCCTACCCACCAACCATCAGCATGGCACGTGCGTAGCCCACCGTTGGTAGAACATGAATGCTATTCAGCCGGCAGTACCTGCTTGGAAACCTACTTTCGGCTATAAATACTCCAACACCTTGGAACGGTATCATTATCTTATATCTCCATATATTATTTGATATCTGCTCTAGTCATTTCTCTTAATATACACTTATATTCAAGAGCAATCTAGTCTGATTCTCACGCCGGAGGGTGGTCACAAGGAGGTACTCCCCCCCTTCTCAGTGACGAGCTCACGGTGTCTGTTTTGCAGGTCATCGGAAGAACAACCATCTTTGCCGGACCTAACCCTCGTGGGAAACATCTATTTAACCCCCCGATTATCCGTAATCTGCCCGGGGTCGATTAGTGTTTCTTCAAGTATAAAAATAAACACCAACCGTCATCCAATTTATAAAAAAAGTAAAATTTCTATTTATTTTCTCAACATATATATATCACTCGATTTGAAACAAATATGGTAAAAACCAAATTCAAAACAAAATTCAGACCACAAGATTAACAATGGATTCAAATGATAAACGGCCAGGATTTGCTAAAAGAGTGCCGCATTAAGTGGGCAATTTCTCTTATTAATTAATAACTGGAGCATTAGCAATAACCAACCCAACCCATATTATTATTGTTATATAATATTATTATTATTAAACACTACCTTCATCTTTCTCTCTCTCTCATCGACCATTTTACCCTAACTTTCTCTCTCTAGAAATTAACCCGATGGGGCTTTTCTAGGGTTTCTTACACACACCCTTTATCCAATTCAATCCAACCCGACCCGGATTCCGTATTATTCATCCCGTTTTATGTTACTTCTACCCTTCAATTTCTCAATTCTGTTACTTCTAGGGTTTATTGATTAATTCATTCATTCGTCTTCGATCCACCTCGGTGTATTCGGGTTCTAATCGAATCGTCATTGGCTTCGATTGGTTTGATTTCGATTAATTCATGAATCAAGCTTACCGTTAATTAGGGCTAATTGAGGAATTAGGGCTGAAGTTTTGACGATTTGTGTTAATCAGTTAATGGGTTTTCAAATTGGATGCTTAAATTGCTGATTGCTGATATAAATTCACGATTTTGACAGGTTTGGATTGAATTTGTGAGTTTTGTGGTTATGGATATTTATGGCACTTGATTCAATTCATGGGGAAGAGTAGGAAAGTTTCCAAGGGTTATTCGTATGGGTTTGTGCCGGATTACCGACACACGGTTGAGACAATGGCGGACTCGGAAGGGTATGGTAGCTCGGGACGGGTGGATACCGAAAACACTGCTTCGGAAGTTTCGTGTGCACCGAGAAATAAGTCTGTTAACTTGGTTAGTGATACTTATCAGCAGTTTGGGGTTCCTGTTCAGGTTATAACTTTATCGAAGTTATCGAGTTTTGAGAGGAAAGAATTGGAGTCGAGGTTAAAACGTGAGCTTGAACAAGTTAGAACATTTCAGAGGAATATCGATGAGGGTTTGTCGCCGTCGAGTGATCTTCGTAGTTGTAGTGCTGGACAAAGAAAACCGGTACCTGAGTTTTCGCGGTCGGGAAAGAAACGGGGCCCGCCGAATGGGAATGGTGGGTCCCAGTTAAAGAAGGCGGTATTGCCTCCGGCTACTGGGAATGCGATGCTGATGAAGCAATGTGAGACGCTTTTGAACCGTTTGATGGCGCATAATTTTGGTTGGGTGTTTAATACGCCGGTTGATGTAGTGGCGTTAAAGATTCCGGATTATTATACGGTTATTAAACATCCGATGGATTTGGGGACGGTGAAAACGAAGCTGAATTCGGGGAAGTATGTTGACCCGTGGGGATTTGCAGCTGATGTTTGGTTGACTTTTTCGAACGCGATGACTTATAATCCACGTGGAAATGATGTGCATATTATGGCTGAAACGTTGAGTAAGTTTTTTGAAGTTAGATGGAAAGCAATTGAAAAGAAAATATCAGTTAGACAGAATGTTACGGAAACCGACATTGAAACTGCTAATTTAATGCCACCTTTAAAGAAGAAAAAGACTGCATCTTTTGGCAATGAATTAAAGCAAGAACCTGTTAAAAAGGTTATGTCTGCTGCTGAAAGGCATAAATTGAGCTCTGAGTTGGAAGCCTCACTAGCAGATTTACCTGAAAACATTATTGATTTTCTTAAAGAAAATAGCTCAAATGGGAATGCAGCAATGGATGATGAAATAGAGATTGATATAGATATTCTTAGCGATGAAACCTTGTTCAAATTGAGGAAGCTTCTAGACGATTTTTTGGTGGATAAACAAAAAAACATGGTAAAACTTTAGGTTATAAAAATATGATCCTTTGAGCATACAAACGGCTTTTGATGATTGTTTGATTATTTTATGTGTTATTGTAGGTTCGTAATGAGTCAGGATTCATTAACTCATCCGAGCAAGTGGTCAAAGGTTGTATCCTTGGTCAAAGCTCTTTTTTTTAAACGGTTTGTGAATGGTTTCTAATTTTTTGTCGGTTTCAGTTAATGATGTGAATGAAGAGGATATAGATATTGGTGGGAATGATCTACCCGTAACAAGCTTTCCGCCAGTAGAGATTGAGAAAGATAAGGCTGGCAGAAACAGTAAATGCAGTAGTTCAAGTAGCTCGAGTAGCGATTCTGGATCATCATCTAGTGGTTTGTGCTACTTTGAGCCTTTTATGGTTTATAATTTGAATCTTTATGACATAATTAATTACTTGCTTGATTTTCATGCTAATGCATATTTGCTGAATCAGATTCGGAAAGTGAATCCGATGGTGCTAAGCTTACTGCCCTTGTAAACAATATCAAGGTAGTGTTCCGTATGCAGTGATTATCTAAGATTCAGAACTAGATGCTACAATATATGCGCATTATACTATTATATCTTATGTGAGATTTTGTTATTAATTTTTTTGTCGTTTCTTGTTTTTTTTTTCAATACAAATTTAATAACTTTCTTAAAGTTACGTAGTAATTGAAACCGGAAGTTATACGTATTCATTTACATATAACATGACGTACTTAAAAAGCTACCATATATGTAAAAGTAGAAGCTTTTTTATATTATTTGAGATTTTGCTATTATTATTTTTTTAAATTCTTTTATTCGAAATTACACATTTATTGAAAGTGGAAGTTATACATTTTCATTTACATATAACGTGACATTTTAACATAAAAAGTTACCATATATCTGTTAATATGTATTTAGACATAGAAGCACTAATGTTCCCTTCTATATTTTATGATTAATGTTACTGGAGAGGGGAAATGATATGAATATAAATATAACTAATTATCGCATATCATATAACCTATCACTTCCAAAACGCACATCCAAACAACTTTATGTGTATGAAATTTAAAGGTTGTTTTTCTACTGATTTCTAGGCTTCATTGGGTCCTGAAGCTAATATGGAGCAAATGCTGGATGCTCCCCGTGATGTAGAAGGTGAACCTTTCATATTTATGTAAAAACAACTAATCAGCCACATATTAGCGATTGCATGTGCAATTTTAACCCATTTACTTGTGTATGGGTGGATTTTGGCTGTCTCGTGTCTCAAATCGCTACAACTAGTTGAAAGACAAGCGGGTTGAAAAGCAGTCCATAATGTACTTTTGATACATGCATCCTCCTAGAAAGTTTTATTTAAAAGTTTTTAGACTATTTAATAATATTGGTTTTTTCCCGTGTCATAATTTGGCAATCGCTTTGTATTTTGCAAAAATAAATGGTAAAAAGTTGTCGACGGGTAAACAATGGGGACACGGTTTTTTGTTCTCCTTTTATTTTTATAAAATACAAAGCAAGTGTTTGTTATGCCTTGGAAAACCCCAATAGTATTAAATACCTGAGGTTTTTGAATAAAACTTCTATGAATCCAGTATACATCAAAACTAAATCACGGACGGATTTTCAAGCCACTTATTTTTTATCTGATTTTTTATTTAACTAGTTTAATGGTGTGAGATACAAGACCGAATAAACCAAATGAATGAACACCTCTAGGCCAACCTAACCTAGTTACCTAGGGCTGTTCAAGAACCTTGTCTGTAAACTAGCCGACATCGCCAAGGTTGGATCAGCTCACGTCTTGCTCGTTGGCTCGTTTGATAACTCACTTGTTTAAATTGAACCCTAAATTTTAGTGTGTGCGCGCGTTGGTGTGGGTATATATAAATATTGAAAATAAAATAATACAAGTAACATTTGAATCTACTTCTCCATCTTTAAAAAATGAAAAAATATATATATATATACATATGCGTATATAAAATTTTTATTTTTTGTCTTTTATAAGTCAAAATGTAAGAAATTTTAAAGAAAAAAACTCTGAGAAAACTCGAGCTTTTTTGAGCTGAGCTTGAGCTCGACCTTTTAGTTTGATAAAATAAGCAAGCCGATGATGTCAAGCCCGAGCTCAACCTGGCTCGGATTGTTTAACTTGACTCGACAATACCCTTTTTTCCCAGAATAAAAATGATGGTTTTAACGTGAAGCTGATTTGAGCCGTCTTTCCAACTATGTTAGCAATTGTATGAGATGATAATGCCATTGGATATCTAAGATTATTTTTATTTTACAGATTCTGAGAATAGGGTGGACCCAGTTGAGCAGAAACCTCAATCTGTTCCTGTTTCTGCTGAAAATGATGGGAATCAAGAGGGTAAGCAATTGAGTTAATAAGCAGGACATGTTCTCAACTTCTCACCTGTAATAATGATATTTTAGGGGAGTGTGCTCCAAACGAGAGGCAAGTCTCTCCCGATAAGCTTTATCGCGCAGCACTTTTGAGAAGCCGTTTTGCCGACACCATTTTTAAAGCTAAAGAGAAAACCGTTGGAAAGGTATAAGTCGGCCCTGTGCTTTATGTTATGGTACATGTGTGTGTGTGCATGTATATATATGTTAGTGTTACTGTGTGTATATTATCTGTATATATGTGTCTGTTCGTGTGTGTGTGTATGTAAATGTATGTATGTCTAGATGTGCGGGTCAGGTCATGGATCAAAAAGGGTTAATGTTCAAAAGGGCCCTTTTACATGTGTTAAAACATTTCTTTTGTTAAGTTTATTTATATAAAGGGGCAATTTTATACGTATACTTCTACATTTCATATTATCATATTTACTTTTTTCAATACACTAGAAGAACTACTTTTATTTACTGGAGCATATACTTGTTCAGTTTTATTTACCGTGTGATGGACAAGTATATGATACTTTTAGTGTTTTGAAAGGATAAGTTTGATATATTGATAGAAGGATATGTACGAAATTCCTAACTTCTATATAAAATTATGATTGAAAAGCAACAGTAGTAAATGGTAATCCAAATTAATTTATTATAGCAGTTGAATCGTATCCATAAAAACAGCCGAGTTTAAATCCGCTTGAGCCATATTAATATGTTTTAACATGTTTGGGTATTAAGCAAAAAATGTAAAAAGTTTGGGTTTGTCCTTTAATTCTGTTATGTTTTCCATTAAGTTCAGGTGAAATTACTAAAGTATCCTTGCAGTTACTGAGCATAATAGTCTTATAATGTATGAGTTTCAGGTTGAGAAGCAGGATATAGAGAGGTTGAGGCTTGATAAGGAGGAGATAGAAAAGCGAAGAAAAGAAGGTATTTATTGAATTAAGTATATTTTGTAGGGTATTGTCACATGGTATTTAACTGTTTTGTGATGTTGATCTTGATGCTATAGAAAAAGCTCGACTGCAAGCGGAAGCAAGGGCTGCAGAAGAGGCAAAACAGAAAGCAGAATTAGAAGCAGCTGCTGAAGCCAAAAGAAAACGCGAACTTGAAAGGGAAGCCGCACGTCAAGCTCTACAAAAGGTATCGTCCGTGTGCATATATATATGTATATGTATAAGACTAATTGCATAACGAAGCAGGCTTGTAAACGAACCTAACGAAGCATGTTTGTGTTCTTTTGTTTAACTTTAACCAAACAAATGATCGAACATGAACGATTACACGAATGAGTTTTCTTGTTCGTGTTTGTTCGTTAAGAACATGAGCATGTTCTTGTTCGTTTATGGTTCTTCGTTAACAGTATAAATGAATGGTTCACGAACGTAAACGAACGGACATAAATGAACATACATGAACAAATGTAACTGGGCCAGTTAACAGTAATGTGAAGAACAATATGTTGGGCCTTTAAAGCTATTAAAATTAAGCAAGTTGTATTGGCTGAAAAATTTTTAAGTGAATATATTAACGCACACCATTGGACTAACGTAAAAAATTCTATATGAATATATATTAATGAACACAAACTAACGAACATGAACGGATTTAAATAAATGAACATTCACCAACATAATAAACGAACGTTATATGTGTTCATGTTCGTTTGTTTAAGTAAATGAACAAAGTTTTTGTTCATGTTTGTTCGTTACAGGTTTATAAATAGTATTCAACTTGGAACAAGAGTTTTTGAAAATTTTTAACGGTTTAATGTTTGTAACGTATACTTTTGTTTATTGCTAATATCAGATGGAAAAGATGGTTGATATAAATGACAATTCGCGGTTTCTTGAAGATCTCGAAATGCTTAGCGTGGGACCCGCTGAGCCTTTACAAAGCTTAATAGACGAAAACAGTACAGATTGTTATCAAGATCCATTAGGGAGCTTTAACTTGAATGGAAAAGGGAATCCATTAGAGCAACTTGGTTTATACATGAAAGACGATGATGACGAAGAAGATGATGAGCCAGGAACTGGTCCAGCCATGGGAAATGATCATGATGAAGTAGAGATAGATTGAATCTTTGTTTTTTAAGTTATTGTTTTCAATTCAAAGGGTAGTTTGGGCATTTTACAGGAGTGGTAGTTAAGGTAGGCCAAAAAAAGGTGCACATTTGAGATGAAATGAGGTGAATTTCTGTTTCTTTTTTTCAGTTTACATTTTTTATTTATTGTATACAAATTTCAAAGGAAAGAAAATTATTAGCTTTTTATTTAAGAATAAGTTTTGTTTTCATCTAAGTGGTTTTGATTACTTTAACTAGTTTTATGCTAGACCTTTATATTGTTAGTTTTTTTATAATGATGTAGAAACTGCAGTAAATTATTTTGAATGAATAGTTAAAATGACCGAATCACATGGACGAAAAGACAAGTATGTTCTTTTGATTAAGCTGGTTTTTGTTTTTGTAATTTAGCCATTATATCTAGTTCGGTCAAATTAAATTTAATACAAACTGGTCTTATTTTATGAAAACTAACATAAAAATAATCTAACTGAGTTTGGGGTTAGCATCGGTTAAGGAAGAAAAGAGTTAAATGAAAACGTAATTACTCTGACTGAACTAGTTAAAATAGCCAAACTAAACCGACCTTTACTCTTTATTAAAAACTAAGACATCCATACAATCAAGGACTAAAAGCGGAAATCAAATTTCAAAAAGGGGTAACGGCACTACAAAGTAATAGACCACCGGACCTAATTACACTTCTTTCCCGCCAACTATCAAATAACGCTTCTTCTGTCCTCTCAAGCTCAATATATTTAATCATGTCAAATCGCTGGCTTTTATTTTCTTTAATTTTATTTCCTTTTGCATTTGTTGAATTTGCGGTTGTATGTTCAGGGTTCCAACTACCATGACTGCTGTTGGATCCGCTCCCATGTTCTTGAATCATTTTCAAATCCTAGAAAAAAAATGAGT
The DNA here is from genome assembly GCF_021521415.1 of Bidens hawaiensis. NCBI lineage: Eukaryota > Viridiplantae > Streptophyta > Magnoliopsida > Asterales > Asteraceae > Bidens > Bidens hawaiensis. The sequence continues at coordinate 139,466 of NW_027494964.1, forward strand.
AAAAAAATGAGTCGAAAACAAAAATGATAGAAGTTGGTGTTATGGGTCATAACAAGCAGTTTCTAGATGAACTAGGACGGGTCGAGTTGGGTTGACAACAATGCCTTTTTAATGAGAATCATTCTATTTCATTTAATAGACCCATTAACCTTCTAGGCATCAAATTTAATACATGTCGAATAGGATCACATATTCACATCAAATATGTGAATATTGATTAAGTAGGTATGCATATTCACAGTAATTAAGAAATCAAAATTGGTTGGTATGACTATGAACTTAAAAGCACCAAGAAGTTGGAAAACAAGCCATTTGGGTAATGGGTCAAAATAAGTAATTTATTAGAGCCAGTCAAAATAGGTTGGTTCAGGTTGGCTTTTGATCCATCGACACTCTCGTCCATTTTCTAAACTAATTGCAGATATAATCAATATTTCTACAAAAACTATGTTCTAAAAATATCTAATTTTTTAGATGAAAAACAATTTTGGAGGTTAAAAGAATTGAGCCAAAACTATTTAAAATTATAAAACCCTCCTAAACCATTTCATTCACACAGATTGACAGATTGTTATTGAAATAGTATCAGTTTTAATATTTGACACACCAGTTTATGGAGAACCTAAATTAAAGCTATTCAAAAGGATGACAAGTGAAACTAACAAATACCTGAAATGGGTCCCACAGTTTTGTTTTTGGCGTTGTTGGATGAACATCACCATCATTATCATCATCCCATTTCAACCATGGTAGTTTAATCCCCTCCATTTCCACAGGAACAGAGATAATATTAAAATTTGTATTATTACCATTTTGGGTTGGTAATGCACCATCTACTTGTTTAGCTACAGTCCCAACTAAACTTGAACTCGTGTCACTTCTTTCTCCATCAAACGAAGAAAAGTCCGTATCTTCAACATTTGATATAAAATCTTCCAAGTATTTTTCTGCTTCGTCGTTTAAACATCTAGACACTCGGTTTCTATCATTGCTTCTCTACAAGTTCAAAAACCAAATTTTTACAATTTATTCTAATCATTTTTTGGGACTTTAATTAAGGTTTTTGTGACATTTCCGCTGAGTTTCAGCCCGTTTGACCATTGAACCAATTTCCCTTTTAGTTAAATAATTTTAAAACATAACCTAGTTTGACCCATTTGAGATCAAACATAACCCAAAATAGACCCATTTATATCCAAACGGGCCTGAATTGCCACCTGTACAAGATCAAAAGTTTATGAAGCTAAACCTTTCGGGAGCGTGAGACTTTTTGTGCATTAGCATTGTTTTTTGATTCGGGAATCACCTCCTTAACAATCTTGAATCCGTCTTGATCCTGTTGCTCTTCGAGCTTTAAATTTAAAAAACATTAAGTCAACCAAGAAAGGCAAGGAATTACCATAAAAGGATAAATAATGTCTTCAAATTATTAAGGTTTCAATGTTTACCTGTTTTAACTTTGTTGTGTATGATTTTCTTGTTGTAGCATCAGATGTATTGGAATACAAACGATCATGAACAGATAATGCAGAAGACTTTCTTTCCATTTTCTGAATTAGTTAAGTGACAGTTGAAAGTGGTTAGAAAGTATGGAAACATGTATTTATAAACATCATAATATTTAAATGTTTTATGAAAATAACATTATAGTATTATACATTTATACCTGTTCAAATTCTATCATGATCTCATTAACAGCGGACTTAAGTTCTTTTTTCATTGTTTCACGTATCTCAAGGTTAGCATCATCTCCACTTGGGTGGTCAATCTAAAAACAAGATTGGGCGGTTAAAATGCAGATATAAAACCTCCTAGGCCTGTAAATGAACCGCAACATGTTTGCTTCGTCCATTTAACTTCAATGAACAAACAGACGAACACAAACAATTAAACAAACAAGGTTTTGTTGTTTGTGCACGTTCGTTAATAAAAGAAGTGTGTCCGTGCTCGTGAATAGTATAAACAAAACGCAAACAAACAAACATAAATAAATATAGATGAGCAAACATGCTAAGCAAACACCAATTAAAAGTAAACATGAACATAAATTTGTTGGGCCTAAAAATTTATTAAAACGAATGGGCCAAAAAATTTAGATGATTGTGTAAATAAATGAACTTATATAATCATCAACGAACATGACTGAACGTAAACGTACAAAGATGAGCGAACATAAATGAACGGATGAGACAAGTGTGCATTTCGTTTGTTTAACTAATTGAACAAAAGAATCGGTTCATGTTCGTTGGTTTATTAAACAAACGAACTTCCTGCCGAACCAGTGGCGGATCTAGACCATAATCTCAGGGGTACCGTTCAAAAAAAAAATTTATCATATTTCTTACAATGTAACCGGATTTTTTAATAGATATTTCACACAATAGTTTTTTTTAACTTGCCTTTGGACTGATATTATCATTTTCTTGTAATTTTCATTTAAAAATATTGTTAATAAGACTTTGTTGTTTCATCATTCAAGTTCCTAATTATCTGAACATCCAACATACCATAATCAATCATTCAATTGCTACAAATGGGGTTATGCTCCATTGCCAAAGGCAGAGCCTGTAAAACACCTAAGTTTGGATGGATAGGTCTTAGGTTCAATATCTATAGACAACAAAAACTAAAAAAAAGTGAACTGTTAAAAAAAATCATTTATTTGCTCATAAACAATTCCAAATTAACAATTTATATAAACAATTACAATTTTAACTAGAAGTAGAAGAATACCTAAATTGAACAAATAGAATTCAAACTGTGGACGATGAGTGAATGACTGAAGGGGGTCGGGGCAATGTGGGGTGTAAGCCACGACTGAATGAAACTTTGTTTTGTTGAATGATGATGTCTGGCCTAGACCAAACGTTTAAGCATAAGGGTAAAACAAACAAATGGTTTTATTTAGTTTGTGCTTGAATTTGGCTGGGCTTTAATTGGTTTCGGCTTTTAATTTGGTTGGGCTTTAAACAAACAGGGGTAACGTTATATTTTTTTAGGGATAATGAAATACGAAAACCGACCAAAACATATAAAACATTGTACTATCGGCGAAAAGTTGAGGGGTAGCGGAGGCTACCCCTAGCTATATGCTAGGTCCGCCCCTGTGCCGAACTGTTCACACACAGTTCATTGAACGCTAGGTTCATATACAGGCCTACTCCATTTGGTAATTATATTTCAGGAAAAAAAAAAAAGCAAACCAAAGCAAACCTTTTTTTGAGCATAAACCGCCCGAATAGTCTTCTCAATCTCATTTCTTCCATAACGACCATATCTTAAATCATCATCGTTTAGTGCAGAAGACCGGCTCTGAAAGTGATTATGTTATATTAATAATCAGTTCTTTCGACAATCAGTTCCAATCACTAAATAAACAGAACAAGTGAAGTTACAGAAAAAGAACATAATGTGAAATGGAAATTAAAGCCTTAGAAATTAGACAGATAACAGCATAAATACTAAATACTTATTTCAAATTTATCTTTAGACATTTTATTGCAGCTAGTATGGAAATGATTATCCAAAAGTTATTAGCCTAGGCCCGTTGATTTTACCCAAACCGGATTAACTTGACCCGGCCCAAATACCCGAAAACCAATTTAACCTACTGTTAAGTGTTTGGTATCACCTGAACTGCGTCAGTTCAACTGTTGGCCTGTTATCAAGAATTCGTGAATACACACTTAACTTTACAAATATTAATATGGTATGAGGGTTATGTTCTTGTCTTGAATTACATTAACTTTCCAAACAACATGAGGGTTTGAATCTTTTGAACCAAAAGTGTAGTATCTGAACCAAAATTTTAAAAATTAACAATTTCGTCCAAACCTGAACTAACCGAAAACCGAATAACAGACCTGATCTGCTACCCTTAACTTGGCCCACAAATAATTATATAATCAAAAGCATAATTTGTTAATCCAAACATAAAAAACCAAGTGATAATCAAATAATAAGTTTCAAAACCCAAATCCAAACAAAACATACGTCATGATTTTGAAAAAAATATCCCATTGTAATTCACACTTGTGTAAGATTTGTTTAACCTAAGATTTAAAATAGATTCTTACAAACCACCAGTTAAAACTTGAGGAAATGCCGGTTAACACTTACCATGTAGTCATCGTGTGACCTTGATTGAGGTGCTTGGCTCATAGACCTGGTGAGCCTCCGATGACTTGAAGCAGTGGGTCTTTGAAAAGAAGCAACCCGACTATTGTCATTATTCATACTCCTGGATTTAGTTTGACTTGCAGAACTCCGGGAAAGATCTATACCACTCTGTCAATCATATAAAAAGTTTAATCACCTATGAAAAGTAGAAACGTGTCAAACGAGCCGTTTGACAAGGAGAAAATGCCCATATGGATCGTGTGAGTGGCAAATCATACAAACAAATGAACAAATGACTGATACGATGGTCGTTACGTTGATTTGACACCATATCGCCGTATGATGTGACAAACAAGCATGTAGGGGGCAAACAAGGCGAGCCGCTAAAGATCAGATGGAAAAGAAACTCAAAACAAGTTGAGTTTTCTCGAGCTACGCTCATTTAGTTATTGAACCGAGCTTGAGCCTTGTATGTGAAGCTTGATTTGGCTCGTCGAGCATTAACAAGCCTTGTGTATTTTCAAGTTTTACCTATTTTGGACTTCTATGCATTAACTTCACACTGCACAGTTGAACTCAAATCAAGCTTTGGCTCGTTTAAGGTACCACACAAACTCAAGCCAAGCTTAGGCTCGTTTATAATTTTTCTCAAAATATATAAAAATTAATGAAAACTGTACATATATTAATAAATGAATAATAACCGAGCCAAGCCCAAGCTTGAAAAAACGACTCACAAGCCGAGCTCGAGCTCATGTAAGTCAAAACAAACCTAGTCGAGCTCAGACTCAGCTCGTTTACACCCCTACAATCAGATGTACATTTTTTCCACATACATTTCTAACCGAAAATTTCAGCTTCTTGACTGATCCTCATATAACGTCTATTTTCATAGGATTCATTCAAATACAACAGTTTTTTTTATCAATGCCTCAAAACTCAAAAGCACTTAATCAACTAGTCAACTAGAGATCATTATAGATACCACTCTACTTTCATTTACACCCCTACTGTTTTTGGCGGTGGTGTTTTGTGTTTGTATAGTAACACCACATACATATCTAATTAAAAACCCCAGCTTCTTGATTACACCTTGTATAACGTCTTGTTTCATAGGATTCATTAATATTTTCCTTATCAATGCCTAGGGGTGCAAATGAACCGAGCTGCTCGCGAGCCACTAGAGCTTGTACCAATAAAAAGCCCAAAGCGAGCCAAGTATTTTCAAGCTCGACTCAAGCCCGATCCTTAATTAACGCTCGCTTAGTTATCAATCCTGAGCTCAAGCCTTGTATGTGAAGCTCGTTTAGGCTCGTCGACCCTTGTGTATCATTAAGTTTTCTTATTTTGGACTCTGATGTATTAATTCCACACTGCACAGTCGAGCTTAGTCTCGTTGAAGGTATATCTCAAATTATATAAAAAGAATAAAAATCGTATATAAATTAATTAATAAATAATAAACAAGCCGAGCTCGAGCTTGAAATAAAAACTCACAAGCTGAGCTCGAGCTTTATAAAAGGAGCTCGAATTGAGCCGAACTCGGGCTCTGATAAGTCAAAACAACCCAAGGTCGAGCTCGAACTTGGCCAAGCTTTTTTAGCAAAGCTTATAGTTTTTTTAGCTTTTTTTTTTTATAAAATAAGCTTCATTTGGTGTTTGGTTTAGCTTTTTTAGCTTAGGCTTATAAGCTTATATAAGCTAATTTGTAGAAGCTTATTTGAAGATGGTTATTTAGCTTATTTGAATAAGCTTATTTGTTTAAGGGGGTAAATTACTCATTTGCCTTCAAATAGTGATGGATTAATAATATTGAAGTAACTTATTACTAACAAATTAAAAATGATGGATTTAACAACTTATTAAGATGTATAATCAACTTGTAGAATATAAGCTAATCCAAACACTTAACAATGGCTTATCAAATGATATAAAATAAGCTATAAGCTTCAAAAAAAAATAAGCATAAGCACAAAAATTTAAGCTAGGCCAAACACCCCCGAAAGATACTAATAATAATAACACTTAACCAGTAACTTTACCTGAGTATCAGTAATCCGATTACGTGCAACCGAAACAAACCGCCTAACCATACCATTCCCATCATTACGCCTCGAAACAGACCGTCCATGTCTCTGATTATAACCAGTACCAACCGAATTAACACCGTTAGGGTTTCTGGAAACAGACCTTGACCGCCGGTCAGACGACGAAGTCAACGGCAGACTAACCTCCGGATTCACACGAACAAACTGAGTACTCCTACTGCTCACACTCTCATCATCTAACTCAGAACTGTTGGAGAAAAACTCAATTGCGAGATCATCGAGACTAATGTTTGGAAAATCGGAGCCTCTGACGGTGTTAACGAACTTCCGACGAGGTGTAGGAATGTCAGCACGTGGTGAGAATCTGCTTAAGCTTCTTGAACGACGGTGAGGCTTGGAGGATGATGACGACGACGACGGAGAATATTCCGACGAATTAGCTACCGGAGTTCTTCTGGTCGTGGATTTGAACGCCGATGTAGCCATCGGATTATGAATTGCACGAACAAAGAGTGAAAATCAAAATGTATATTGAATGTTAGTATTAATTTGTTATTATTGTAAATTATTAATCGAATTAAAGAGATCACATGAAAGTGATGATGAAATGGGAGATTTTTGAAGATTTGAAATTGGGGGGATTATTATGAATATTAATTTGCATTTGAATATTATTATTATTTGTAACACTTCTAGCTTTTTGAAAGGAAATATTGCGTTTTTTATTTTCAAATATTTTGACTTATTTAAAAGATCTTAGGTTCGTTAAGAGGCAGACAGTCTTTTAATTGGTCTGATACTGAGTGTGCGTGGGGTTATATTTTTTTAACGACTTATGAAGTCACTTAGTGATTAAGTTTCACATATTGAATAATTCAAAGGCTACACCTGTGAATCATTAAGACTTTTTATTAATTCAGTACTAGATTGCCAAAAAACCTCTTAGACTATGTGTGGATGTCATTTTGTCAATGCAAGGTTGATGTGGCTATTGGCAAACACCACATCTTTTCTTGTTAATTTAGTACTAGATTGCCAAACGTACAACCTGTAAACTTCCTTCTTCCTTTTCTGTTTTTTTTAAGTTCCATTTCGATGTCCTACTCTGAAGTTAAATTATGAAACATTAATGCAATTAAACACAACTTTCTCATTTAAAAACATATGCTCATTAGCTTCTGAATCTTCCATTGACCCTTGCTTAAGACTAGGTTCAAGTTTAAAAGTTAACAAAAACAACTTTGATCAATACTTTCACCTGCTCGCATTAGTAGTCTTACCAGAAGATCTATCATTGGCATTGTTGTAGAACTTGCTAGATGCTCGTGTAGCGGTGAGGTAGAGACTAATGATTAATCAGGATTAATCATATTGAATTTTATACAACGTATTTTAATATAAAAATTTCGTCTAAGGTTTGCATTATGGTTTTGTATGTTGTGTTGTAGTATTTGTACTGTACTTTTTTCATTCTTAAGCTATGTGCATGTTCGTACGTGTGTTTGGTTTTTCGTGTGTCACCCACTTATTTCATCACTGATTTTTTATGGTGGTTCATCGTTAGGGTTTTAATTACTGTTATGTTTGTTCTTCACCGTCCTCTATAATGATCTCCACTACATCTCTTTTCCTCACTTTCGTTATTGTGTCAATTTTGTATGACATTTGCAATTAGAAGTAGAAGTGAGCCGATAACAAAAGGCAAGAAGCGATTTTGAATTTTGTCACTTTATATCTTTGTTAATTTTTATTATTTCGCCTTCGACCCATATTCCCTTACAATATGGGTTTTGTATTTCTGTAAGGTCTGATGATCCGTGGCAATGTTCTGGTCAGATTTTTGGTAAAGAGTATTCTTAAGAATGCATTTGTGAGGTGAGTGAGAGAAGAGAGAATAGAGGAGATATGAGATATTTTTGTGACACTAAGATCATGCGTAGGGGAGTATTTTGATGACAAGATGCTCCCAAACACCGCGCCCTCAACATTTTGGATGGCATTTTGGAAGTGCGGATTGCTCATAAGTGAAAGAAACACAATTTGATGGTTAACACTACCAAATGCTTACCACAATCGTAATTCAATATAACTCAATTTTACAGTACATAATTGGGCAAAATACATCTATTGTGACCTTGCAGAAAAATCTTTTTATGATGTCAAGAAAGTTATAACTACTATTTATCTCATTTATTTATAGTAGTGCGGATTGCTCATAAGCAAAAGAAACACATAAATTTGTTTTTGAAACTTGTTCCATGATTGGAAGCTTTCGATTAATAATCAAGTCCCACATTTAAGCTTTCGCGTGCAAAAAGTGGCATCATAGTTTATGTAGGTCGTTAATTTTTTATTTTTATTTTTTGCCATTTTAAGTTAGTTAAAATCCGATTGTAAATTTTGAGATGGTTACAAAATTTGATGGTTAACACTACCGAACGAATGATGTTCACAGGTAAACAATTCATCAGTAAAGGTGGTTACCCTCGGTGATCCGTCGTGATCCATAAAAAGGTTACAGACGGATGAAATCATGTGTTGGTGATACTCTTTTTCTAGTACTATACCTGGATTTGTAGTAATGTATTAGATAAATCTTGTTCTAGTATCAAAATACATATATAATTGCTCCAAAAAAAAAAGGTGTACACAGCATTCATAAATGTCCATACCATAAAGTGATCATTTAAAAGCGTGAAAATTAAAAATTGAAAATTGAAAAAGAAAGTATATAGAAAAAAGGCCCTAAAATATGCATGGCCACACATATATTCACATCACAGTAACCATCCATGCATACACTTGACTCGATCTCAAGTTACTCATTCAAACTCTAAAAAAAGTAATAAAAAACACTATATAAATGTGTAGTTGGATCATAATCAACGTGCCTTCACGACCTCAATCCACATAGTTGATTGAGTGTCACCGGTTATATATATTTTACACTCCAAATTAATACTCTCATTTTAATTAATATATAAGCCAAGAGAAATGGAAATTAGCAAGTCTATTCTACTTTTACTTTCTTTGGTTTTGATTCTAGGAGTTGCGGATAGCTTCGATTACCATGAGAAAGAACTCGAATCAGAGGAGGGCTTGCAAGGCATGTACGAGAGGTGGAGACACCACCACAAAGTGACCGAGAAAAGCCCCGAGCGGTTCAATGTATTCAAGCACAACGTACATAATATTCACAGAATGAACAAACAGAACCTGCCATATAAGTTGGGGATAAACCACTTTGCTACTATGACTGTCCATGAGTGGAGGAACACCTATGCAAACACGATGTCTAGCCACATGAAGAGGTAGGTACCAGCAGAGCCCAGTTGGACCCGCAAGACTCACCTTGAAAAGAGACGTCTGCGCAGAGACCAACAGGATCCGCAGGACCCACCATGCTCAGAGACGTGACGTCCTTACGCGCAGTACGCAAGCTGTTCCCGCAGGAAAAGCCTCCCAATGGTGTACTCTGCCTGTTCCCGCAGCTGCGGATACAAGCCATCAAGGAAGGCTACCTGCGCAGCAAAGCTACACACACAAGGCACTTAGCTCTCATAATAATTCAGTAATGTCACCTGAAGAAGGAATGAGCAAAGCCGGGAACTCTCCCGCACAAAGCCGGGAGAACTCCCACCCAAATGAGCCAGTCCGTACGATACTGGAAGATCTTTTGTACTGTACCTGACGAGGTAAGGACAAAAGATCTGATCAAAGATACGACAGCTCACTGACAACAGTATGACGAGCAGCACGCTCTTGTACTGTATGTTACTATTAGCCGCTGCTTACTCACCAACCTGTCGGAGGACGTGCATAGCCTGCAGTTGGTGGAACATGAATAGTACACAGCCGGCCTGGTCACTATCAGCCGCTGCCTACCCACCAACTACCAGCATGGCATGTGCGTAGCCCACAGTTGGCAGAACAGGAACACTATTCAGCCGGCTGTACCTTCTTGGAAACCTACCTTCGGCTATAAATACTCCAACACCTTGGAATGGTATATCATCTTATCATCTCATCTTATATCTTATATCTTATACCTGATATCTGCTCTAGCAATCTCTTAATATACACTTATATTCAAGAGCAATCTAGTCTGATTCTCACGCCGGAGGGTGGTCACAAGGAGGTACCCCCCCCCCCCCTTCTCAGTGACGAGCTCACGGTGTCTGTTTTGCAGGTTATCAGAAGAACCATCTTTGCCGGGTCTAACCCCTCGTGGGAAACATCTATTTAACCCCCAGATTACCCGTAATCTGCCCGGGGTCGATTAGTGTTTCTTCATTGGCGCCATCCGTGCATAAAAGCTAGAACTTAATTCCTTTTCAGTTTTCTCAAAACTTCTGGAAAGATGGTTAAAGAAACTCCGGTAACCACAACCCCAGCTACTGGGGGGAATACCGGCGACTACACAGTTCTTACGAACACTACCCCGGTTACCCAAGCCGGGGCAAGTGCAGTAAATTTTACGAACACTACCCCGGTTACCCAAGCTGGGGCAAGTGCAGTAAATCGCTCACTGGGATACACCGATACCCAGTTAGAGAGACAACGAACGAGGCTCCCCCGCCAAACACTCGATGAAGTTAAAGCGTGGGCGGACGCACGTCAAAAAGAATTCCAAGCTGAGTTGGATGAACGCTTACGTTCACTCCAACAGGCTGATGAATTCATACAGTACTCGGACGATGATTCGGAGGAATCCGATAGTGACGCAAACCCTCGTCATAGGGCGAAAGGGAAGCGTAAGGAAACGGACTCCCAACCGAGAAGGCGTTTTGGAGAAACCTTCAAACCAAAAAACGCGAGTGGAAACCCACGTGACTTCTCCAAAACATTTACACCAACTGCTGCAAAGGCGGGAACGTCCAAATTTGCAAGGGACATTGCGGAAGCAATCGCCCCAAAAAGTGCCAAACAGATGTCCAACATCGGCACTTACGATGGTATATCTGATCCAGACGATCATTTGAACAGGTTCATAGCGGGGGCAACCGTCAGTAGTTGGACGGAACCTACGTGGTGTTACATGTTCCAAATGACGCTTGTTGGGGCAGCTAGAGCGTGGTTCGATCGTCTACCGGTCCACCACATCTACAATTGGGCTGACTTCCAGCAGAAGTTTAGCCAACACTTCAGCCAGCAAAGAAAATATACCGAAGAGCAATGGACAATCCTCAATTGCATTCGAGAGGAAGATGAATCTTTGCCAGACTTCATCACTCGCTTCAACTCAAAGAAGCTAAGTCTGGGTAATATTAGCGAAGATCTTGTTCGCGCTGCTTTCATCCAGGGCGCGAATGACCCAGAGCTCATCCGCACCTTAACGGGTAAAGATGGCATGCCATCCACATGGGATGCCATCATGACAGCAGCTAAACGCTTTGCGGAAACGGAGAAGCAACTGGGTAGAGATCTCCCCCAGAGCACAAACCTCTACACCCAGAAAACAAGAGAAGACAACGTCCTTACCGCCCGGCTAAACAAAAAGCGGAAGCTAGGCATTTGGCAGTCAAGGGTAAACTTTGACACCTCATCCGGCTTGCAACATCGGTTAGGCGGAAGGGATAACGTACAGTCGAACCAGAACTCCAGATGGACGCCACTCACCAAAAGCGTCACCGAGATATTCGCCACTGAGAATCTCCCATGGCCAAAGGCTCCAATAATCCGACATCGTCACAATGCCGATCGGAGCAAATACTGTGACTTTCACAGGACAAAAGGCCACAACACTGAAGAATGCACAGACGTGAAGGACATCGTCGAAGCATTTGTCAGAGATGGGACGCTCGCGCACCTCGTGGCGTAACGAACGCTGAGCAGGCTGATGCGAGTAGAACCCCAGTTGGGGAAAACACAATAAAATTGCAGCTTCAATGGTGGAGACTACATACTGCGTAAACAACGAGATCCTGAACCAGGTGCATATCGGCTCGATGGCACTCCCATCCCAACAACATGGAAGGGAGCTCAATTACACAGTTTGCATATAGATCAATTCCAAACTTGTAAAGAAAAGGCCCAGAGCCACTTCTAATGGAAATGATTCTCATTAGAACATTGATGCTAATGATCTTACATTTATACTTATGAACTTTCCACACTGAGATGCCGGTCTTCACCGCATACATAAGTGGGGAAAGAAGTCGTTACTTGTGGAAGGCGGCAAAACCCGCATAAACACAAAAAACGACAAACCTTCACGCAGGTCAGTCATAGGTAAAGTTTGGTGATCCCACTAAATGAAAGTGCCGGTCCTAACCGCACAAATCATGATAAACTGAACTAACCTATTGATAACCGCGCGTCGAACGGTTAATTTATTCAACACTGATGCCGGTTTTCACCGCATAAATAAGTGTAAAGAAATCGTTGCTTGTGGAAGGCGGCAAAACCCGCATAAACACAAAAAACGACAAACCTTCACGCAAGTCAGTCATAGGTAAAGTTTGGTGATCCCACTAAATGAAAGTGCCGGTCCTAACCGCACAAATCATGATAGAAGAAACTGAACTAACCTATTGACAACCACGCGTCGAACGGTTAACTTATTCTAAACACTTAGAAAATTTCAAAGGAAAAGATGAGGAAAACTTCCACGCAGGTCAGATATAGGTAAAGTTTAGCCATCCTACTGAGTGCAAGTGACGGTCTTATCCGCACAATCACGAAAAATGACGCAAAACTTTAACTTATTATCTGACACGTTGAAAAGTTAACTTATCTAAGTACTAAAGAAATTGCTAAGTTAAATCAAAATATGCGTGAAATAAACAAGGCAATGCATTAGCAAATAATCTTTATTCCATCGAAATTCAAATATTACAAAGATTGCTGGGTACATACCCGCATACAAAAGAAGCTATACAAAAATAAAAAACTACTCTAATGGTGGAAAGGGATCTTCAGGAGACCACTTCCACTTGGACCCGCACCATCAGTAGAGTGTGGCGGTTCAAGGAAAGCTTTAAGGATAGCCAGCCCATCATCAGCAGCAGCAACTTCATTCACCTTCTCCACCACCGGATGCGGGAAGGCAGCATACTGGTTCACTGCTTGGTCATAAACAGCTTCAGTATCCACATCATACAAAGGGAAGTTGGAAGGCGGGATGCCTTTCTCAACGAACCCTAGATCAAGCAGGAAGCCGGCCTTTTCCCCATCCTCATGAGAAGCGTTGAGGGCTGCGCTCATGGCATCGTCGTATGATGTGTCCGTGAAGACTCGATGCACAACCTACAAGAAAAAATACAAGTGTCAGAACCTTTTCTATGTACAAAGAAAAGCGTAAAGATATGAAATTACGCATACCTGAGACAACGCTTCTCGAATAAGCCATTCCTTGGCAACCAGAGCCTCCTGGAGGGCGGCTTGAGCTTGGTTACGGGCGCGTTCGGCTTCACTTTTGTTAAGGTTGGCAAGCAACACTTCCTTTGCAGCAGCCTCTTCAACGCCCTTTAGCTTCCGCTCAGTGTGGTCAAGCACGCCCCTCTGGTCCAAGATCTCTTGGAGCTTCTTGGCGTCTTCCATAGCCAAGGCATCATGAGCCTGCTGGAGCCTCTCTAGCTTGGCTTTAAGCTCCTCGTTCTCAATGCGTAGAGGCTCAGCAACAGCTTCAGCCTTGGTGGCCCTCTCAGTTGCGTTCCGTGCAGCTTCCTTAGCCAGCCGAAGTTGTTCGTTAACAGCTTGGGCAGCCTTGGAACGGGCCTCGAGACGGGCCTGAACTTCAACTTCAAGGGCCTTGAAGGCCTTCTCCTTTTCCGCAGCCACTGCGGTAAGCCTCTTGTTCTCCTCCCGGACAGCCCGCGCCTGAGCTGCTTCTTGGATACGAGCTGCTTTTAACTTGTCGTTTTCACGACAAAGCAGCTCGACGCGCGGCTGCATCCGGGCCAGGAAAATCCGAAGCTCATTGGTTAGCCTACCCTCCTGGTAGCTAGCCATTGCTTCCCCCAACGCACCACTCGGAGCTGCGTGACGAGCCCACTCCACGCACTCCACAGGCGTGCGAAGGGTTGTTCCTCGGCGAATGTTCCATCGTGGAACATACACTTCATTGGAATCCGACACTGCAAAAAACAAAGAGCAGTTAGGAAAAGATGATATATAAAAAAAAAAAAAGGCCAAAAGAACCCTACGCACCTGTAGGGTCGACAACAGGCCGATAGCTGCCAAACCCATCACCTGAACCCAAGGGAAATCCATCCAAGAGGTCAGGCAGATGGGAAGGGGGCAGAGGTTGGCGAGAAGCCCCAGGCATACCTGAAGGATCGGCCGCAGTTGCCGACGTCGGAGGAGGCATGGAGGCCGCCGCGGTAGAAACCAACGGAGGTGAACTCACCGGAGGTGAACTCACAACCGTGGTCGCCGCTGCGGAGAAGCCTGCAGAAATAGTCACCGCCGGCTCAGTGAAAGATTCAGTAAATATGGCACTGATAGCCGGCGGAGATGTCATCACAGTTGGAACAGTTGGCTCAACTGGGTGAGCAATTGAACCAACTGAAGCAGGCGCAGTCGCCTGGGTCACCGCCTCAGGTAGGTTGACCAAGCCTACCGTCATGGGTCCGGAGGTGCTCCTCCCTGCTCCACCCTGGAATGCGGTAGCATCCACGCCTGTACAAAGAAGATATATAAGTATAATGGCGGAAAGATATGAAGTTAAAAGTAAAGGAAGTTTGTACTTACGGGTCTTCTTGAGCCTAAAGGTGCGAACAGGCGGGGATGAACCCGATGGAGCCGGCCTCTTCACGCCGCTCACCGTCGTCACACCGGGCTGCCCGGAGGTGACAGTCGTCTCAGCCTCCGGAGTAGTGGTCTTATCACCACCAGGGTTCCCCGCCACCTCCTCGCTTTCGGTCTCTGAATCAGACCGATGCACCGGATCGGCAGTGGAGGCAACCTTCGCCTTCCCCTTCCCGCCGGCAGCCTTCTTTTTCCGCACCAACGGAGGACCATATGCGGATTCCTCATCAGAAGATGACAAGATTAGGGGAATTCCAGCAGAGGTTTCAGCATTGAGAGGTCGAGGGTTGAATAACTCCTTACCTGGCCGCGTGACGCTCAGAATGGGGTGGCCTGGCGGGTAGACCTCCACAAACCGATCCCTCGTCTGCTCAAGGATGGGCAACTCGTTCTCATCGAGAGCACTAGTACCCATCCGAGCGGGACCATCAGCCTCCCGCGGCTGCAGGAGCGACTGCAAGTCATTCCCCTCTGAAATAAAAAAAAATAAACGGTTAGAAGAAAAACCTATATCAACAAAGAAGACATAACATACCGTAAGGGACAGTTCAAACCGTATTCGAGGACGATGGGAATCTGGGACGCCTCCTTCCACACCCGGCTCATCCCAAGCATCACCATCCCAGACTCCGCAAAGCGGTACACCGGAGTCTGGATCCGGGAGATCTTGGCGAACCACTCCGCCTCCTGGTGGTTGAGGGCGTGAGGGCGGGGAGTGCTCTCCCATTCTTAAACGTCATCGCAAGGGGGACGACGCGAGCGGAGATATAAAAAAACTCCCGCTTCCACGACCGAAGACTGCGCTCGGTAGCGCATATCTTCAACCCCTTGATTCGATTGACCAAGGTGTACCACCCCTGGATGCACCTCCAGGAGTAGAAGGTCATCAACCGGTCAACATGGGGCTCCACACCCAGAATGAGGCACACCCACTCAAAGTGGCGGATCTTGGCGATCGCCATCGGGTGTACCTCCGTCAAATGCACACCGTGCCTCTCCAAGACACGGTATACAAACTTCGTCAATGGGAACCTGAGATTCCCATAAACGAAGAATGCAGCATACACCCCTATTTTGCCCTTGGGGGCATCGTACACCGTCTGGTGTGGCCCCGGAAACTCAGGCTCGAACGACTCGAGCATGAACTTCCGGACGATGTACTGAAAAAGCTCGGCCGGAAGAGCACACTGGCACTCGCCAGCAGTGCTCTTGTCGTCCTTTTCGGACGTCGACGTCGGGTTCTCGACGAACAACTCCGACTCCTCGGCAGTGGCCTCAAAATCACGGGTAGAAGACATGTTTCGGATGAACAGAAGCGATTTCAGAAGAATGCTCGACGGAATAGTGAGTATTCGCCGGAAATCGTTTAGAAGATGAAAAGAGAAGTGAAAGTGTGGATTACAAAGGACCCTCTCCCCCTTTATATACTCATCGCAATTAATGCGATGAATTTAATGCGGAAGAGAGAGAAATCGCAGGTGCAATGAAACTATGACACGTGGCAAAGTGCAAGCTGGCAACAGCTGTTGAAAGGACGCGTGCCATTAATTTCGTGGCCACGCGCCCGAAAAATCGCGCCCACGCGCCTGAAAAAGCGCCTGGAATGACCATATACCGTCACGTCGCCATAACTTCCTGCACGTCCTGACACTGTCAGAAGAAACCGTCGGACGACGTTTCAACAGTTTGGACTGTTCTTATCCTTTCACCAACTCTTCGAATTTCAAAAAGATTTAAAATTAAGCGGGAAAATACCCCTTACCTTGGCAACCAAGAAACTATAAGACAAGTGCGAGTACAGTGTTAAGGCAAAACCCTTCACATACTTAGCACCTGCAGGGAATTGAAGCCAAGAACACCTCGGCAACCAAGTAACCATAAGACGGGTGCGAGTACAGTGTCAAGGCAAAACCCTTCACATACTTAGCACCCGCAGGGAATTGAAGCCATGAATACCTTGGAAGTAAAGTAACTATAAGACGAGTGCGGGTACAGTGTCAAGGCAAAACCCTTCACATACCTAGCACTCCGCAGGGAATTGAAACCAAAAAGGATCTTCTGGGCAGTGCTTGCGAAAACGGGAATAACATCCCCGCATAGCGGGAACGTCGAGAACTAGATTGTTTGAACCTCCAAGATGGAATTGGTTGTTTAAACATAATTGATCACTATGTTCAAAACTACCAAAACCTACCCGCATCACACCCAAAGATCAAGCAGAAAAGTCGGGAATTTCTGCACGTGACATTAGGACTTTCGCGGGAAGAATCCCCATGGAAAACCTTAAAACTAAAACATTTTCAAAACCCCTTGTTTAAGTCCAAAAGTTCACCTCACTTATTAACAATTTATGAGAAGAACATTGGACTGGGGGGACTTGAAGAGGTAGGTACCAGCAGAGCCCAGTTGGACCCGCAAGACTCACCTTGAAAAGGGACGTCTGCGCAGAGACCAACTGGATCCGCAGGACCCACCATGCTCAGAGACGTGACGTCCTTACGCGCAGTACGCAAGCTGTTCCCGCAGGAAAAGCCTCCCAATGGTGTACTCTGCCTGTTCCCGCATCTGCGGATACAAGCCATCAAGGAAGGCTACCTGCGCAGCAAAGCTACACGCACAAGGCACTTAGCTCTCATAATAATTCAGTAATGTCACCTGAAGAAGGAATGAGCAAAGCCGGGAACTCTCCCGCACAAAGCCGGGAGAACTCCCACCCAAATGAGCCAGTCCGTACGATACTGGAAGATCTTTTGTACTGTACCTGACGAGGTAAGGACAAAAGATCTGACCAAAGATACGACAGCTCACTGACAACAGTATGACGAGCAGCACGCTCTTGTACTGTATGTTACTATTAGCCGCTGCCTACTCACCAACTTGTCGGAGGACGTGCAAAGCCTGCAGTTGGTGGAACAGGAATAGTACACAGCCGGCCTGGTCACTATCAGCCGCTGCCTACCCACCAACTACCAGCATGGCATGTGTGTAGCCCACAGTTGGCAAAACAGGAACACTATTCAGCCGGCTTACCTTCTTGGAAACCTACCTTCGGCTATAAATACTCCAACACCTTGGAATGGTATATCATCTTATCATCTCATCTTATATCTTATACCTGATATCTGCTCTAGCAATCTCTTAATATACATTTATATTCAAGAGCAATCTAGTCTGATTCTCACGCCGGAGGGTGGTCACAAGGAGGTACCCCCCCTTCTCAGTGACGAGCTCACGGTGTCTGTTTTGCAGGTTATCAGAAGAACCATCTTTGCCGGGTCTAACCCCTCGTGGGAAACATCTATTTAACCCCCAGATTACCCGTAATCTGCCCGGGGTCGATTAGTGTTTCTTCACCACATCAGGGCACTTCGTGGAATTCGTGATAACTACAACAACAACAGCTTGACCACGACTTATGGTCATGTTGATTTTAACAGTCTCCCGCCAAGAATAGACTGGAGGAAACATAACGCCGTCACCCCTGTCAAGGCTCAAGGGCAATGCGGTAACATATATTATTTTTCTTACTCGTTAGTCATTTGACGTTATAATTTATCTTTGTAATTGAGATCCGTTAATTAAGAAAATTTAACTAAGAATTTTTTGTCTCGTATGATTCTAGGTGGTTCAACAAAATGATCACTAATTAAAATGCATATATACTAGACCTACACTATATGCTAAAATAGTAACTTAAGATTATACTTGTAGTGATATGATGTTGTAACACAAAAAGTTATCTACATTTAAAACAATGGCGTTATGTTTATTGCAATGGTATCTAACACTATTTTAATGTTGAATTTCACAGCAAGTTGTTTCGCTTTTGCTTCGGTGGGTGCAATTGAAGGATTAAACTCCATAAGAACAGGGCAACTCATAGGCTTATCAGAACAACAAATTCTAGACTGTGATACAAGTGAGAGAACCCAAGCTTGTAGCGGAGGGTTGACATGCGGTGTATGCGACTGGATCGTAGAGAATGGAGGTTTAGCTACGGAAGCGTGTTGGGTTTCAACGGTGGTTCGGAACGAAAACGGTCAAGTTATTTTAACCCGTTTTAGTTAATATATCGTTTCAATAGTTATTAATCCATATTAATAAACAAAGATATGAACGAGTTATAAAAACGCAGCGGAAAGTTAAAGATTTAAACGAACCAAAACCAAAACCCAAGACCCGGATCCGATTACAACTATTATACGAGCACGATAAACAAGAATAAATCAACCATAGATTGGTTTTCGATATACCTCGGTTATTGAAACCGGGAAGACACCGAGGGTTAACGAGATGAGCTAGATTTGACACAATCAACAAACCCAAACGACCTCCGGTGGTGACAGTTGCTGACGGACGGCGACAACACGGCTGAAATTGCGGTGGCACGGCGTCGGTACAGTAACAACATTGAACAGAAGCAACAGCAGACTCCGGCAGGTGCAACGGCAGCAGCTGAGGCTGCAGGGACCAGAAACTGTGGTGGTGGCCGGAGTTCCGGTGACCGGAAGTTGCAGGGGGCGGAGGTGGTAGTGCTGGCTGGTGTAGGGGTTGTGGTTAAGGTGGTACAGCAACAGTAGCAACCAAACAACACAACAACTACGGCTGCCGGAAAAACGGGCTCGCCGGAATTTCCCAAGGTCGCCGGAAAAACGTTTGACAGCTTGCGGTTGAAGCTTTCTACAGCACCGTTGCTTATATGGAACAGTGGTGGTGGTTGCGGTGACCAAGGGACAACCGGTGTGGTAGGTGGGTGGCGGACGGTGGTCCGGTGGCCGGAGGTGGCGGCTGCCGGAAGTTATGGTGGCCAGGGTTTTTGGTGAATAAGATGGATCATCTAATGATATTATCTTATTATATATATAGTAAATATAATTAGGGTTTAAACATTTTAAACCCAATGGGCTTAAAGCCCAACCACCAAATTAAAGCCTAGTCCATCAACTTATCCTATTATGTGATTGTGTCGGGCCCAGTTAGCGTAAACGTTTAAGTGGGTTTATATCTCGTTACCCCCGGTGTAACTCATATCGGGTCATATTCGGGTCGGTCGCGTTGACTTGACCCGAACCCACCATTAAATCCAACAAAGCGTTCTACCCTTACACGGGCAAAAAGGAATCCTGCGATAGAGCCAAGGTACAAACAAACTTATATATAAATGAACGTTTGCTATTTATTATATATATTAAGGGTCGTTATATTCAAACACCACCCACATTGTGTGTTAACAATTCTATACGATTCGTATAGGGACTATATGAGTCGTATAGCTCTCACATGACTAACTAATATACGGATGACAGTTTTTTCAGTCTATACGGGTCGTATAGCCCATATACGAGTCGTATCGGCTTAAAACACCTGACACCCTCCATCACAAAAGGACAAAAATTTGCACCTAGCTATACGGCTTGTATAGCTCATATACGAGCCGTATAGGCGCATATGGTGTCCAATAACCTATATGGTGTGAGAATAACCTTTGCCTTTTTCAAATCCAGTTTTGTCACCATGCGGTGACTCTTGATGGACGTGAGTATACAGTGAGAGATGATGAACAAGACCTAATGAAAACAGTTGCCGGCCAACCGTGTGCGTTTATGATGGATGCTGGCAGTGATAATTTCATGTTCTACAAAGAGGTAACAATTAAAACAACCCTAAATCGAAGAACTTTTATCGCTCCCATCTATGATCTCTCATTAACTAATCATTCATGGTCATGTCTAGGGAATATATAACGGGCCATGTGGATATACTCTAACACACGCCATGTTGTTAGTGGGATACGATCAGGATCCTGATGGAACCAAGTATTGGATTGTTAAGAACTCGTGGGGTGAATGATGGGGAGAGAAGGGATACATTCGTATGGCACGCTTGGGAACTCCAGAAGGAATTTGCGGGATGAATGCCGAGGGTACATTCCCACTAAAATCTCCTGAAACACGCAATATTGAACTCTGGATGGACTCCATGCTTCCAGAAATCTAGAATAATTAAGGATGATCAGTCGTTGTTCATTGATAAATGCAGAACACTAGAATAAACTATTGAATTGCATTATCTTTTATTCTGTGTTCAACCATCCGAAAGAGGAAAATGAATAGATTTTGTGTAAGGAGACTTTCTTGTTATTAATCTCATGCTTTTTATAAGTTGTTTATATTATTATTTTTTTCATGATATATTCACCAAATTAATCAATCTTGTACGTGTTTATTGTAAAACTTAGAAATAAAAATTTGAGTTGAGTGGGACGCAAATTTGATTCCTATCTTTATGTCGACAAGTAAATTAATACAATAATACTTCTTCGTTTGGCTTGAACTGATTCGAGAAGATTGATGTACTTTATTTGGACACTCGGATAGTCAATAACCAATTGTATGGAGTATTGGACATTGCCATATGCTATTGGTTGACTTTCCTTTTTATTTTTTCATTGTTATTGTGATTTTCCTGGCATTGTGATGTTTTTGGCTGACAAAATAAATTACTAAGGTGACCACTAACATAGTTATATGGCATGTATGTTCATTTTCGTCTCGTCATACACCAGTAGAAGAACACCCTTTTAGAAGTGGTTTTCTAGACTTTGAAGTGCTTTCTAGCCGCTGCTAATGATATTACTACTAAAGATCACTTTCTCTTTCATCTTTCAGAGCGGTTTTGTAGACCACTCGCAAAGACAACCGCTCCTTATGTCATCCCAAATAATCTATATCAATACTTACTATATATATGGGTTAGTTTCATTTAAGAACTCAACAAAAGTTAAGAACTTCTAGGAACTCTTAAAAACCAAATATTTTTTAAATTTTTTTTATTTAATAACATTATTTGAGAGTAGTTTTATCGTGTTTAATATATAAATTTTTTATTTACATATATAAATCACAAGTTTACATATGTGTAAAATTTATGCAATAACAAACTTACATTTGTGTTAAAGAAAATTAGATATGTGTAAAAACTAATTTGTATAATTGTAATCGTAAATGTAAATATAAAAAGTGATAAAACTATTCTCAAAGAACATTAACATACAAAAAAATTTATAAAAAACGTTAGTTTTTAAGGGTTCATTCAAGTTCTTAAATAATTTAACAGTTCTGTAATGATACTCATCCCTATATATAAAACAAGAGTTAGAGACCTTTTAATTTTAAGATATATCAAACTTATTGCATTAGTACAACATATATTGCATCTAAAATATATAATTTAGGGGTCACGAAAGCTTTCATTCTTTTAAAGTATAGCCACGACCTTGGTCGCTCAATTTCACTCAATTTTTGTTAATTTAATGAAATAATGAATAGTTACACATGTACCCCTAATTCAAAATCATTAACCCCCAAGACATTTTAACAACCATAATTTTATCACACGTTAATACTTTTTAAAAATAATTACACCACAAAACAGCCATTTATTCTTTTTAATTTGATTATGATATTGCTATATTTTTTTAGTTTTAAAAAGTTAGCATTTTATGTGATTACTAGTTAGAACCAGCAACATGTCGAGTCGAACGAGCTTAGTCGTATGTAAACTGGATTAGGTTCGGAATGAGATGATACAAAAAAGGTTAATTTGGTTCGGGTTGGTAAGGGTTCGAGTTGAAAGGGGTCAAATTGAAACGATGTAGAGTCGGAACGGGTTTCGGGCCAAAATGAGTTAGTTTAAAATGACTTACTTGAAATTACAGTAAATTTCAGTTTTTCTTCTTGATATTCGCTGTCGGTTACATGGATGCCATTGCTTACATGTATCGGGGCCGATAAATGTGTCCAACGTAAGCGCGTAACCCAATCTTGGTAAACACTTAACCCAGCGCCCCGAAAAATTAGTAATCGACGTGCTGCGTGCAGTGTTGGTTAGACATGTTTAATGACAATAATGTGCATTCCTATGTCGTTTACGTGTGTTCAATCTTCAGTTATACGCGTACTTGACTTGCATGACTTAAGCGTCCAGTTTCAGGCTATGTGCGCACTGTCATCATGTGGCGAATGTACCGACACTGATTATGCATTCAGTGTCGAGTTGCGGGCGCATCCTGCCGGCTCACGCGGACATCTAGCTAGCATGGTATTATATTATTTTTCAGTTTCTCTTAAGGACGTTTTTAAAACCACTTTAAATTCTATTTTGAGAAAATAAATTATTTATGCTCATGTGCTTTATGTGTTGGGGCACTGTATAGATCCATTTCTGAATTTGAGTGATTTGTGCCATCATAGTTTTAGGGTGGGTTTAATTTAACTCTTGTCGTTTGTTGACCGTCAATTAAGCCGTTAAGTTTGCTTAGTTATTTATCAATTAAGCCGTCAATTGTTGCACGGTCAACAACATGAGTTAAATTGTGTGCGCCCTAAAATTACGGTGGCACAGATCACTCAAAGTCAGAACCGGACGATACAGGGGGGAATCATAATTTTCTCTTTTATTTTTATTAAAAAAACAGTTATTTTTTAAATATAATGCAATATTGCCGAATTATCTAGCAATTCCGAAATTTTATAGAAATTTTATGAATTCTATAAAATTTTGCGTAAAACTATACATTAAAAAATTAACAATACCAAACTATATAAACCTACTATTAACGTGATACTACCCGTTTTTCAGGTAAGGTTAGCTCGTGTTCGGGTTTGCTCGAGTCATGTTTTGGGTTTTGGTTAAAAATGGTAGTCCTAACGGTACCGAGTATTGGTCAAAACCGTTTATTTAGTTTCCCTAATTGTGGTAGTAATTGTAACATCCGAACCGATCGCGTTCGTAAAAATAATAAGTTATGATGGGTTAAAAAACCCGATGCAATATCATAAATTTAATACGGGTTATTTGTGGGGAAAATAACAACAGTACTTTTTTATTCAAATTTCTAAAACTTACGAGCAATTTGTCTTAGGTATATATAAAATCGATCTCTTAAAGTTAGTGGCATTTGATAGTCAACTTTGAGACGGTTGCAAATAAAAGTGTGCACAACATTCATTATTATAGGTCCATTATAACGTTTGACCATTAAAAACATTTAAATAGAAGTATATAAATATAACCCCCAAAATCCTCACCTTCTTCCCATAAAAAAACTAACAAAATGAATGGCCACACGATATGTTCACATCATACTAACCATCCATGTATATATACACTTGACTCGATCTAAAATTCCTCATTCAAACCCTCAAAATAGTAATAAGAAAACACTATATAAATGTGTAGTTGGATCATAATCAATGTGCCTTCACGACCTCAATCTACGTAGTTGATTGAGTGTCACCAGTTATATATATATTTTACACTACAAATTAATACTCTCATAATAATTAATACATAAGTCAAGAGAAATGGAAATAAGTAAATCTATTATACTTTTACTTTCTTTGGTTTTGATTCTAGGAGTTGTAGATAGCTTTGATTACCATGAGAAAGAACTCGAATCGGAGGAAGGCTTGCAAGGCATGTACGACAGGTGGAGAGATCACCACAAAGTGACCGAGAAAAGCCACGAGCGGTTCAATGTATTCAAGTACAACGTACACAATATTCACAAAATAAACAAACAGAACCTCCCTTATAAGGTGGAGCCAAACCAATTTGCTACCTTGACACTCCATGAGTGGAGTAACATCTATGCCAACTCAAAGAGCGAACACTTCAAGGCACTTCGCGGTACTCTTAAGCCCGACAACTTGACAGGAACTTATAGTGAAATTGATATTAACAGTCTCCCACGGAGAATAGACTGGAGGGAACATAACGCTGTTGTCCCCGTCAAGAGTCAAGGGCAATGCGGTAACACATTTTTTCGAGCTCACTAGTCGTTTAGTGTTGTATAGTTTCACTACTAGAAAACATGTCCTTTTCCTACAAAATTTCTACGCCAAGTAATTCCAACAGATTTCTAACGAATTTTTAACAAAGTAAAACTAAGCTCTAATTTTCTTACAATATTGCAACAGAATAGTAACAATAGGATTTTCGTTGGAAAATTTGTGCTAACTTTCCAACAAACAAAAAAAATATTTATCAACTATTTCTTTTGTTTTTTTATGCTGGTATAAACTAACCCCAAATGAAAAATAAACTAATAAATAGTTTTTGTGGGAAATTTGTGAAAAGTTTACAACTGTGTATAAGTAATTTTGTAAGAAAAGTTGTTGGAAAACAGTTGAAAACAATTTTCAAAAAGTTGTTTTTCTAACACCACATTTTGTTGGAAAATTGTTAAAAAGTGGTTTTTCCAACAGATTTCCTACGAAATCAGTCGTGGAAAAATGTCTAATTTTCTAGTAGTGTTTTTCTCCGTTAATATATCTACATATATTCAAAACGATACGTTACAGGAAGTTGCTTTGCATTTGCTGCGGTGGGTGGAATTGAAGGAATAAACGCCATCAGAATCGGGCAACTCAAATCATTATCGGAACAACAAGTTCTAGATTGTGATACTCTTGAGTCGAGAACCTCGTATTGTGGCGGAGGGATCGTATGTGGTGTATACCAATTTGTCACGGAGCATGGAGGTATAGCTTCAGATGAGTCCTATCCTTATGTAGGGAAAAAGGAAACCTGCGATAAATCAAAGGTACAAACAAACTTACTTGTGAATCCAACAATGTTTGCATGTTGTATACAAGCACTTTTTGAAATACGAGTTTGGTGTTTGATGATGGTTTGTGGGTAAGGTGTGAGATTTTTTTGGGTTTATGGGTATTTCGTAAATGGCATTTATGGAAGTGTCCTATGTGGCAACTTCAGTGAATGGGATTTGCAGTTCTCTAAATGACATATGCTGATCTTAATTAGTTTTCCATTGACAATTACTAATGAGGTTACCCTAGTGTTGATTAAATTTTAATCGACGTTATTAATTTTTAACGGAAAATTAAGATCTGCAAATGTCATTTCCAGATCAGCAAATCCCATTCACAAAATTCGTCACGTAGGACACTCCCGTAAATGCCAATTACTACCCAAAAACCAAAAAAATCTCACATCATACCCTGCAATCCATCATCAAACACCAAAAGTGTCTATTACAAAAGAAAAAAACTTCTTGTATATATGAACATTTTCTATCTATAATTTTTTTGAATCCAGTATGGTCATCACTCAGTAACTCTCGATGGAAAGGAGGATATACCTAAAAACGATGAAGCAGCGGTGATGAAAGCAGTTGCACATCAACCTGTGACTTTTTCCATGGATCCAATGAATGATGGGTTCATGTTCTACAAAGAGGTAATACTTATAAGTTATAACAAGTCTAAATTAAATTAAGTTATATGAGTTGCTAATTTATGATTAGTAACTGGTGTTTAGGGAATATATACCGGACCATGTGGATTAAATGTTCAGCACGCTATGTTGCATGTGGGATACGACGAGGCTCCTGACGGAACCAAGTACTATATTGTTAGAAACTCATGGGGAGACTCATGGGGAGAGAAGGGATACATTCGTATGCAACGTGGAGTTGCGAATGTAGAAGGACTCTGCAACATGTATTTAGACTCGACGTTTCCTCTTAAATCTTTCGAGACACGCAATGTTGAACTCTAGATCTACGAATCCCATATCCACGTATGGAATAAGGATGAATATTGATCAATGGATGTTCATTGATAAAAAAATAGACACTAGAATAGAAGATTTAGTTCTATGTTTTTCTTTCAGTTTTTATTCAACCGTATTCAAGAGAAAAATAAAGTTAATGTTGTATGAGGATACTTTTTTGATATATTATGCTTTGATTATAAGATTTTGTTTCTAGATATCATATATAACAAAATTTGATTTGATAAGGATTAATGCAGCTACTAGGTGGTGCAACTGAGTCGTGATGAGGAAAATCATCACCAAACTCAATCTTACTTAATTGATTGATAAGGAATTATTAAGGATTAATGTAGCTACTAATGTGTGTGTTATTTTTTTTATGAATTGGGCCGATGATTAGTTAAAAACGGGCTCGTAGAATATGTGAATACACAACTGGGATTAGAGGTGCATAAATCGGGTTTTTTTTAATACCCGGGTTCGGGTATGGAACCGGGGTAGGGTATTGAGAAAAAAAACTCAACCCTATGTACCCGGGTAGGGTATGATCGGGTTCGGGTATTGGAACCGGGTACGACCGGGTATTAATACCCGGTTTTGAATTTGTAATTTTCTATACATTTTTTATATTGTTTAAAATTTAAATTTGCTTTGTAATTTATAAAAATAATTAAAGTATATTACAAAAACCATAAATCCACTTAATTACAAATTATTTACTTAGTATTATGCATTTTACAAAAACTTAAACATAAAAGTTGTGAAGTATTAAAAAATACTATAAAAACTCATGTATTATTTCGGGCATTAGAAAATTGGAATCGGGTATCGGGTATAACCGTGTATGGGTATAGGGTATGACCGGGTCCGGGTATTTACGGGTATAAATCGGGTACGGTTCCGGGTACGGGTATTGACCTCAAAATGCATACCCTATCCATACCCTACGGGTAGGGTCGGTTCCGGTTTCGGGTATCGAATACCCGGGTATTTTTTTCGGGTCCGGTTCCGTGTACGGGTTTTTTGTGCACCTCTAACTGGGATTGGTTTGCATCGAGTTGGCGTGGTCTTTGCATCTTGTTGGACTTGGTCTCTGTCATTGTTACTTTATAAGGAAAATAGAAAGAGTTGTGTGAGGATGCGCGTTGAAGAGGGATCTCATTCGATTTTAGAATTTCATCTTGGTTTGCAAGATGAACTCATCTATTGATAGTTTGTATATGTTTACTTTCAATTATGTGGTCTAAGTGTCGTACTAGCTTGTATCGTTCTTGTTCATATTCTTGTATCATATTCTTATGCGAGTTAGGTTGTTTGAAGTTAGAATCCTCAGATGACGACCATCGTATAATTGTATTATTCCTATAGAAATAAATGATCGTTCTTGTTCATATTCTTGTATCATATTCTTATGCGAGTTAGGTTGTTTGAAGTTAGAATCCTCAAATGACGACCATCGTATAATTGTATTATTCCTATAGAAATAAATGATTAAAACAACTTAAATTAAAAACAAAAAGGTTAAGAAATAACTAATTTTAAAATTTAAACAATTTAAATTTTACCAATACAAAAATTCTCCAACGATTCTCGGGCCGTTTTTTCATCCATCTTTAAATACTCGCCGTTGATATCGGTCGTGTTACCGTATGCGAGGATGCGTAACGCCAAAGTACACTTTTGGATGGCTGCGAATCCTAATCATCCTCTTGCGTCGGGTTTTTGTTGAAAACACGGATACTCCCGCTCCAAATCTCCCGTGATGCGCACAAATAACGTCTATACATTCGAAAACGACTTTCAAACTTAACGTTGTCGTATCTAGGCGAGTTGTTGAAGTATTCTCTCATCAAACACTCGTTCGCATCCACACTATCTCGAAGGATATACGATCGCCTATGGCGTGGCCGAGAACTAATAGAGTCAGACACTATCTTATTTGCTACGGCCCGAAATGCATTCATGACCTTAGCTTCCTCTTACGTCGTCTGTTGGTTGATCTGATCAATCTTCTTCGTATCCTCAAGAAGTTCCCAAATGTCGGAAGTGTTTGTGAAATCCATTTTGGTAAAAAAAAACTTGCTGAAATTGGTTTAGAATTGGTGAAGAAGTATTTGAGTTAGTATATGAAATGATGAAAATTGTTGAATTGATCGGATATTTATTTTAAGTTTTTAAATTATTTTTTTATCATCGTTCAAAAACTTCACCGACGACACCCCCCCCCCCCCGCCCCCCCCCCCCCCTCACCGGGACGGTGTTCCCTTTTAACGTCACCCCACGTCGAGCTTATTCCTCGCCGAACATGCATGGCCTAAGAGATTGTTGAAGAGACGAGGTGTGCATGAGATTGACAATAGTTATGAGAATATGATGGAGGTTTGGGAAAAAATGTACCGCTTGGTCAGTTGGTTATGGTCATTTAGATTTGTATTAATTATAGGTTTGTATTAATTAATAGCAAATAGAGCATACTCAACTCATAATTAATCAAACAGTGACTTCCTCCAAGATTGACCCCTATAACTTATTAACTTATCAAAATAAAAAATCATATTTATTTGGGACCGAAACATTAAAAAGATTATTTTTTCTCTGTGTCATCCTAGAATTAATAAACGTAAAAGCCCAAAAAAAGCTCAACCCTTTTCTCATTAATAAATACTACTTTTTTACAACATCATTATCACCAACCCAACAAACAAAAAAACAAGAGCAAAATACCCATAAAAAACTCACTTTTTACCCTCTCCATTAAACTAAACAAATAAACTACATGACTAATAATTGTTTTAACCAAACTTCATTCATAAAACAAAACTCAACACGTTTTAATTTCTCTCTTAAACTAATTTCTTAACCCTGATTTAAAAACCAAACTCCTAGTCTTTTGTACAAATTATTAATTCTTTGAGTCCTCTTTTAAGCGTTAGACCTTGTAATTTAAGGTTTATTGTTGGGTCGAATCAACCCACTCCTTCTGTTTTAAGCTTATTTCCTTATCTCTATTTTCTCGCAACTTTAAGATGCTGGTATTTCATAGCTCCATTTTAGACTTTAAAATGTTTTGGGGTGTAGCATGCACTGTATCTCAATATCTCAATATTTCATATTTAAACCTCACACGATTCATACGATATCAGTTGTGCTGACTACATTTATACTTGTTGATACATACTTGCTATTTGCTACATGAACTATGCCTTTATTTTTTATTGGAGGTGGATACGTAAACGCAAACACTATAGTTGGATGGTCCTTGTGACTACCTACGCTTCCCAGTAGATTAACTATGAGTCAATGGTGAACCCAATGGATAGACATACCTTGATGTTGCCCCTCCCACACGCGGCTCTCACCTAGGCCACAAAAAGGGGCATGGATAATGCGATGCGTAGATTCTTATAAGTGTAACAGTATATTAAAGACCAATAGTCAAAGGATTGAGAAATTTAATTATTTGTGATTAAACAAATCTTAGTGTGACATTCGTTAATTTCGGGTCATATTTGTATTCGTTTTGTATTTGTTTATCATGTAAACCGACCCATTTTGTAAACCGAAACCTTCAATATAATCAAAATGATGGATTTTTTTTTACATATTTGTTTTATACTTGTCGGATCTCGAAAACACCCTTTTCGGTCCCTAAAATGGCCTTAAAACGCTTAAAACCAACTCTGGGGGCCAAAACTGCCAACTTTGAAAGTTCAGAATTTCCACCAGGCACACTTAGCGCCGCGCTAACATCCATACCCTGGGCAGTTAACGCCACGCTAAGGGGAGTCTGCACCAACTCGTTTTTTTTTTTTTTTAGGCTTTTATGCTTTCTTGTGCTCATAACCAACTCATTTCCATGCATAACACTTTATAAAAGACTTGTTCAACTTACCTTATACATACATGACCATCTCCTTCATTTTACACCTGCTCATACACCAAATTCTCTCTCAAATTCAAAGATATTAAGGTTGTTCTTCATGAATTCTTCGCAGTTTGACTTTCCAAAGTCAAATTGACCATGTTCTTTCATTTTAATTAACTCGTTAGCTCTTATTAATACTTGAAGCTTGTTATACAACATATATATAATACACACCCCTTGTTACCTTTGGTGGTCACTTCTCCGGTCTCGGTAGGTGGAGTGTCGGGCCTCGTAAGGCAAAGCTTCATGGATGACTCACGTGGTCCTTGATATATATATAATTATATAACTTGTTTATGATTACTAACCATGCTTAACTTCTACTCATCTTTCTTATTTATTGAGTTCCATGGTTATGGGTTTGTAGAGACTAGCTTCGGTTTAACCGTAAATAGCTCCAAATCGTAAACCGAACTTTATTTACTAGTTTTGTTAAATAATTGTATAAACATGCTTCATGTTAGATTTAACTTTGTAATATCATTTTTATAAGTTCCATGGTTATGGGTTTGTAGAATCTAACCTCGGCCTTGACCCGAAACAAGATCCGAACCGTAAACCGAACTTTCGTTTAAAGACTTTATTGTTGACTTTTTGGTTGTAAAACTTAAGTATCATCATTTATAAATTATTATACAAGTTCTTTGATGTTTGGGCATGTGGTAAACATTCTTGACCTTATTCTAAGATAAAAACCGAACTAAACCGATTTCACTCGCTTAAGACACACAAGTGTGTTTCTAGCTATCATGACTTGTATATTTCTTTAAAAATATTTTATAAATTGATTTTAATTATTTTACTAAAGTAATTGGAATGTTGAATCCAACTTGATCTTATAACAAAGTTTGGACCAACGAAACCAAACACTCGCTTAACGGACGTTGTTAGTTCTAAAACAATAGAACTACATACTTGGTTAAGTCTTTAAAAATTTTATTGAGTTATCTCATAACATTCATTATTTTGGAAAGTTGACTTTGGGTTTGACCTAATTACCAAGACCCGAACCAATAACCCGAACACTCGTTAAAACCCGTTTTAGTATCTATATTATAAAGGGATTTGCATTCTTGCATTTTTACCCACCTTATTACTTAACATAGGTTGAGTAAAATTAAGGGCTAGATACTTTAACCCGGTTTCGAGCAAACTAATATTTTTAAAGGACTATTATGATAATTTCTTAAATATTTACATTTTTAAACCTTAAACTTTAAATTGTTTGCATTTCTTATCATTTATTTTATTTAAAGACTTCCTAGACAACCTTTCTAATACAAGACTTCCTTTCATCTAGGCTTTGCTCGTTAAACCTCATCCTCCCGGTTACTCGTCGTTTTTACCGATCAAGTTTATTACTTGAATGTGAGTACTTTTCATTCCCCGTTTTTCATCTTTCGTTTTGGGGGTGATATTGCATACATATTTAAACTAAATGTTTTATACTTGAGTCTTAAACCACAAACTTTATTGTATACCTTACTTAAATAAATGTTCGATTTTGTGTTACATGCGTACATACTTAATTGCTAATGTGTTTACCGCTTTTGGTTGGTTGATTCATAAATCTGAGTATATTTGGTATCCCCTTATAGAAAGGTGTCGTTAATGTATTCTTATTAATGATTTCATATAAATCCGAGTCTATTTGGCATCCCCTTATAGAAATGTGTCGTTAATGTATTTTTATTAACGATTTCATATAAATCCGAATCTATTTGGCATCCCCTTATAGAAAGGTATCGTTAATGTATTCTTATTAATGATTTCATTATCTAAATTGTTGCTATTATTTATTGTTTTGTATACAAGTTGTGGAATTTCATCTACTATATACTTATTGTTCAAAACTATGAAAAGTGCTCACCAACATTCGTGTTGACAAAGTTTATTTTATGCAATGTTACAGGTTTGTTACTTGGTTGATTTGGAGACTTGAAGAACTATTATCTTGCGACCGTTTAGGTTATTAGACATAAATGTTTGATTAATTATTCGGTTATTTGTATGAACAAGTTTGTGTTATTTGGTTGATTTAATGAAATGAACGAGTTGTTTAAATATTGTCATTTTGATAGTGTCTTGTGTTAATGGGAAATCCGTTGCACCCCGGCATGTTCCGCCGCCTTTGGTCGGGGTGTGACAATTAGAAATGCTAACTCGTTAAGTATAAGCAAGTTGTGAAATCTAATGATTAAGTAACAAAGAACACATTTTATCGCTACTAAAAAATGAGGCATTTTTCTACGACGAATTTTGTAGGAAATTTGTTGAAAACTCCACTTTCTAACAACTTTCCAACAAAATTGTTACGTTGGAAAACACATGCTTGAAAATTATTTTCAAACGTTTTTAAACAACTTTTATAACAAAATTGCCACAAAAACATGTTGTTGCAAATTTCCCCCAATTTTCCTACTCGGCTTATAGGCTAAAGTTTCATTTAGTTGTATTTTTTTTCCTTTTAGTCGTCCAATTTTAGCCGCTATATTAAATACTTTAACTTCCAAATTAAATATTTAGTCGGCTCACATTTTATTTCTCTATTAGCCGTCATGTTTTAGCCGTCAAAGTTAAATATTTTTTATTTACCTAATAAAACACTTAGCCCGTTTTCAATTTTTTTACTACTAGTCATCTTCGTTTATTCCCCTTAGCCGACATGTTTTAGCCAACAGAGTTAAATATTTTTACCTGCCTAATAAAGCAACTTGTCACAACTTGGTGACGTGGACTTGTTACGGAATAAAAACGGGGTTGTATTCCACTTTAAACTTGTTTATTCCTTCTTAACCGACTTTGGAATATTTGTTTATTCACTTAGCTGGTTCTTTGTTTTCCGTATATCTTTGCCGGCTCCAACTCGGCTCACAGGCTAAAACTTCACTTAGTTGTCTTCTATTTTTTTTCCTTTTACTCGGGTAAATTTAGCAGCTAAAATTAAATAGTTTACCAATTTAGCTACTATATTAAATACTTAACCGATTTCTATCTTTTTATCTCTTAGCCGGTGTAAGTTTAGTCCCCGAAATTAAATACATTTACCAACTTTATGTACCGTATTATATGTATTTAGTTTTGACGGCTAAAACATGCCGACTGGGAGAAAAAAACATTGACGGCTAAGAGAAAAAGAAATAGAAGCCTGCTAAATATTTAATTGAGTAGGTAAAAAATTATTTATTTTCAGTGACTAAATTTACACCGTCTAAGATATAAAAATATAGAAGTCGGCTAAGTATTTAATATGGTAGGTAAACTTGGTAAACTAAACTATTTAATTTTTGGCGACTAAAATCAGACGGCTAAAATAAAAAAAAAGAAGACGGATAAATGAACATTTAGCCTATAAGCCGAGTTGGAGCCGGCTAAGAAGAAATATAAGGAGTCGACTAAGGGGCTGTTTGGTTCATTCATATCTAAATGAATCATGTCTGAATGAGCCCATGTCGCATTCAACAACAACAACAAATCTGAATAAGTCAGACATAATTTTAACCATTCAGATGTTTTCTGTTTGGAACCAAACAGTCTGAAGTCTGAATGAATCAAATGTTTACATTTGAATGGTTCCATTCAGTTGTAAACAAACAGTCTCTAAGTGAATAGACATAGTTCCCAAAGCCGTTAAGAGTGAAGGATGACGGCTAAATAACCAGAGATGTAGGCTAAATTTTGCTGTATTTGACAAATATCGAATTTTTATAGGTTAAAAATATATAATAAATATATTATTATGATAAAGACTAATAAAAACAAGAAAGAAATAAAAAAATATTTACAAAAGATAATCAATATTACTATTATGATAAGCTTTAAAAAATTGTTATAAACTAGTAATATGTTAAATAAAATTATTAAAAGAATTGAAAGAAGGGAGGTCTACTTTACGACCAGCTGATATTTTTGTGTTCGGGTGGGTAGGGGGAAAACACGCCTGTGTGGATCTTACAGGAGTGTCTCCTCTTGCTGGGCTCAGGGACCGTGAGTTTGTTGTGGGTCAGGCTGCGCTGAAGGTTGAATCGAGCAAAGTTGTTAAAAACGAGAAAGCTTGTTTAGAGAATCAACATGTCTTCCTCCAATTTGCTTTTGATACATTTGGTTTTCTGGCCCCAGAGCTGTGAATTTTTTTAGTAGGGTTCAGCGTGTCGTACACGGAACCTCTTCAGCTCCTAGGTCCCAAAGCTTCGTTTTTAGTAGGATTGGCTTTGCTATTCAAAAGGGGGTTGCGGCGCAGCTTGTTACCCGTTTACCTGCCACTTTATTGTAATCGCTTTGTTTGATATTTAAAATATGGTAAACCTCTTTAAAAAAAAAGAATTGAAATATAGAAAAGAAGGTATGACAAGTACACGAGGGGATTACGTTTTAACTAACCCTATTTCTTTTAAAAAAGCAAACTGCATTTTATCCTTGCCATATGTATAGTTGCAAGAAATATCCAAACATATAATATTTGTCTTTCAAGTCTCTAGTTTCTAGATAATAAACAGTTGAACAGGCAATCATTATAGAAGTCATGAATGTTTCTTGTGAATTTTACGCTCACTCATTTATCTACCGGTCTTACATAATACCCTACGGGAGGACATGGCCATCTCAATATCCTGTGTAGGGTGTGCAGTCGCACATGGCCCATAAATTTATTTGTTAAATATATATTTTGTTTAAATTCACTTGAATATACTTGATTAATTGAAATTTTCAACTTAACTATTTTAGTATTTTGTATTATTATCACACCGGTCGTTCTAATACTATATTTTGAAAAGTATCACACAATGACCACGTTTGTAGAAGCATGCTTGTCTGGAGATCCAATATTCAAAAAGTCTCTTCATACAACTTGACATGAAATGATTTTTATTGTTTCTTGGATTCCAATTCATTTTCATGGTTTGGTTCAGAGAGACAAATATTTTGTAATCACGTGAGTTATGCATCAGTTTTAACAATTACATTTGTGTGCATCATTTTTGAAACATGAAGGGGGTGTTTGGGATTGCTTCTTAAAAGTGCTTATGGCTTTTTGGAGAGGCAAAATATCCAAAATGTCACTCCAAAAGCACCTAAAAGCTCCAAATTGGAGCTTTTAAATGCTTTTGGAGGGGCATTTTTGATATTTTGTCTCTCCAAAAAGCCATAAGCACTTTTAAGAAGCAATCTCAAACATGCTCAAAGTTAAAAGTACAATAATGAGTTTATATGCATCTTTTTTGAAGTTTTTGTTGTGAAAATTTGGGCGTACAACATATGCGGATTATACAAGAAACTTAACTAATTAAAGAAAAACTAGGAGTTAATAAAAGTATTGATGAGATGCATATTTATAGAAAGGAAAATGTAGGAAGTGTTATGGAATTTATTTTTCTTAGCTTAATCCGGTAATTTATAGGACATGACTAAAATATGGTTCATACATATGAAGTTAACTTAAGAGTTGACACGACACAAACATAAGCATGTTAGAGTGGGGGTCTACATGGTATTGGTTCGTGAATGGGTCACACAACCTACATGTTTGATAAACGGGTTATATTGTATTAAGTCACGAGTAATCAGGTTTTTGTGTTGAGTCACGAGTAATCAGGCTATATTTGTATTGAGTCACGAGTGAATATGTTGACCGGCCATTCCACTTGAAATTACAAACAAAGTAATTACTAAACAATTAACTAATAAGATAATATCATCTGTCAACCAAAAAACTATCCTAACTACACTCCGTTAATTAATCCGAGTATTTATATACACTCGATCCCAACTACCGGCTAGCTACTCGATTAACTTGGGGTGTCTTTCCCATCTACCCGGTTAATCGCGGGTGGTACCAGGTCCGCAAT
This sequence comes from Bidens hawaiensis, assembly GCF_021521415.1. Classification (NCBI taxonomy): domain Eukaryota; kingdom Viridiplantae; phylum Streptophyta; class Magnoliopsida; order Asterales; family Asteraceae; genus Bidens; species Bidens hawaiensis. The sequence goes on from NW_027494964.1 coordinate 175,735, forward strand.
CCTTAAGGAATAAAATCACAGTTCTCGCGGTAGTTTACTTTATTTAAACTACCAATTAAAACTTCTTGTATCTACCTTTTGCCTTCATAATTATAATATCATGTAAATTTTAACCAGGTCTTAACTGAACTTTTATAACTAGTCTACTTTACTTGGCCCAGATTTATGCGGTATCAAAAAACGTACCATCAGGTAATTAACTGGCCATTCAATATTTTGTAGAGGTTTCACGTGAGTGGATTGGATTGGATTTATGCGGTTTTTGTACCGATTCAAGTTTTTTTCGGTTCGGTTTTGCTTTTTTTCTCTTTGGTCGGTTCCGGTATCTATTCGTTTTCAATTATTTCGGTTTTGATTTCTCGGTTTCTATTCGATTTCGTGAGTTTTGTTTAAAATAAAATTGGATGATGCTTGTTTTAGTTCATTCTAACCAATAAACAAACCAATTTTAACCCATAACTAAAAGTCACTAGTATTTCCCTAACCCATCTTAACCTCCTTAGAAAATTCTTTTGATTCATCATTACTCATTCTAATTTTAAAAATTATTCATATTGACCCAAATCAACTCATTTGGATTGTTTTTGCAACCCCTACGATTTTGTATTAAAAGTAAATAGAAAGACCATTGTCTAAGCATGTCCAATTCATGATTAATCAAACAGTGACTTCCTCCAAGATTGACCCCTATAACTTATTAAGTTATCAAAATAAAAAATCATTTATTTGGGACCAAAACATTAAAAAGATTATTATTTTTTTTCTTTCTGTGTCAATGTTGTAAAAGTAGGTCTATAATACCGAGTACTCTTTGAGTACTCGTTACAAGGTATGATGTCGAGAGGAGTTTCTTTAACTCCGCCTAGTTACTAAAAACTGGTCAAAGGTGGTCAACATTTGTCAGAATCACATCTAGTCGGTTAACTTGAATCTATTTTGACTTAAAAAGTACAACATAATTTGTATTTATATAATATTAAAAAACGAATATCATTTTTTAATTATTGGTTAACATTTTTTAGAATAATTTAGTGTTTAAAATGTATTTCTTTTATTTATATTGATATTCATTTATTTTATTAAAAATATCAGTAAACTTATGATATTTGAAATATATATATTACCCAAAAATTAATCTTCTTTATATTTATCATGTCCGAGTACTCTTCGAGTACTCCCCAAATACTCTGAGTACTCCCTCCAAAAGAGTCGACGGTCTAGCGACTTTTAGAAAATTGTTACTGTGTCGTCCTAGAATTAATAAACGTAAAAGCCCAAAAAAGCTCAACCCTTTTCTCATTTATAAATACTACTTTTTTACAACATCATTATCACCAACCCAACAAACAAAAAAACAAGAGCAAAATACCCATAAAAAACTCACTTTTTACCCTCTCCATTAAACTAAACAAATAAAACTAAAAATCTAATCTAAAAAAAGAACCAGGTTAAGGATCAAAAACCCTGCTTTTAACATGCTGCACTTACATAAGATCTAATGGATTCTCTCAATAATCTTTCAGGTTGGTGTTGCTCTAATTTCTTCATCTTTGGTAGTACAAATGCCAAGGAAGATATGGCTTTTGCTGCCACCACTTTTCTAACCAACAACTCCCATCTTGCTTCTTCCTTCTTGACGTGTACCCCTCTTGTTTTAAACTGCCTGCATAAGGGCACTTTGCAAGACTCATCTTCAAGACAAATGGAAGAGTGGAGTCTGAAGAGCTGCCACGTGCGTTTACACCTGACACAGCCTCCACCAACTCTTTTCTTGCAATTTGCAAAGTGGTAAATGGAGTGTTGGAGGCCCTCACATGTTGAGAACTTGGTGCAAGGCAGCAGTGTTCTCTTATTGCTAATTGGCTGTGTGCCATGTGGTCCCACAGTGGTGCAGCCTTGGGTGCAAATGTGATGTAAACAGTCCATGGCTTCACTCAGCTGCAAATACAAACTCTGTGCTTGCACTTGCTTCCTTATACTCTTTCTCCTCTGTAACCAAATTCAGTAATTAATAATTATCATCATCATCATCATCGTACTCAGTATATCCCACCAATAGCAAAGCTATGGTAGGGTGTAAGATGTAGACAGCCTTACCTCTACCCCATGGGGATAGAGAGGCTGCTTCCGGTGACACCCCCGGCTCGATAGTAGTTTTGCATCAAGCCTTGGACATATTATATAAGGCACATAGCACTCAATCATCGGGACGCCGGCTGATTGGTGCATGTACCCTTGTCTTTCGGCTATCAACGCCACCACATGATGCCTGATTAACCTTCCATCACTTTTAACGTTATTTTCACAAAATTAGTAAAATAACGTCAAAATTAGTGCAATTTTACTTTTGCCCACCCAAGGGTTCACACATATATACATTATATGCGCGCACCGCAAGCAGGGCACCAGTAATTAATAATATATATATATATTATTAGCAGATATTAAATGATATTTTGAGTACTACTCACTGATTCAATTTCATCTATGAATCTGAGGATTTCGAGTTCGAGAAACGGGTCGTTGTCTTGAAGGAACTTCCATCCTTCTGTTTCCTCAACGGATTTGAATCCGTTGGAAATTAGTTTCATGCATTTCAGGTAAACATCAGGCGCGTCGCAGAGGCGAGCCAGTTGGAGAACGTCCACCACGTTGTCTATCGTCAGCCGTCGGATTAAGGCCTTGGAGCACTGCGTCTTCAGCTGTGGTACGGAGTAAACGTGAGCCAGCGCCAGCAGATGAATCGCATATTTCTCAATCCGTTCTTCGTTGCATCTGTTACCAATGGTTCTTCATATTAATTAATAATCAATAATAATAATTAAAAAAAGTGTAATGACCTATTGTAATAAAGGAAGCTAACGAAGACTTGTACAGCGTCACACGGAACGCCGAGGATCCGAATTGTCTTCTCGGAGCTCTGGCATATATTATTAATTAGGCTTTCTAACACCGGTGAAGCTGATGCCTGAAATTAATTAACACTCGATATTCAATAATCATCTGATTATATAAGCTATCACTCGATCGTAATGTTTAATTACCAAAATTTTAGCGTTTGCCGGAATCCTACGACCACCGGATGTCAAAATATATACACTAGTCTCAACAGATTCAGCGAAAACGTGATCGTCGGAGTTACGAAGCGGAGGTGACACAGGGACTCTACACATACTGCCGGAAAATATTAAAAGCCGGTGATAATGGCAATAGTAGTATTAATTCGTTGTTATTCTACCTACACACTCTTTTCTTATTTATAGGCAATGAATTCCAAAAGGTGTGCTATGCTGCAAATACTTTTCTACCTCACTTGCCTTGTCACTGCGCGTGTGCCACACAGAAACCGTGATGAAATACCGACCGTTGATTAGCAGATGAACTGTGAATTACCAGATATGCCCCTTCGGGGTTTAATCACATGCTGAGGTGTCAAGATGGATAAACCAGCTCATCATGTTCCGGAGAGTCGTGTTTGATAATCGGCCTTTGGAAGAACAGACTCACTGCTGACATGGCAATTATCCACTTTCCAGGTGTTTGTGTAATTCTCTTTACACGTGGAGGGCTAGTGACGTCACACGTTACCAACTTAATTGTCAAGTTGGAGATTTATAACTCCACCGTATATACATATGGACTGTTGTGGATTATACAAGATATTTTTGGGTGACAGATGATTATTCACACAAGGTATTATTGTGCTTTTGATTTTTGAAAAAAAAACCAAAAATGAAATTTCATTGGATGCATTTTATTCCATAAAATCTATCTTTGAGGATAATAATGGGTGATTAATAAGTCATTGATCCTAGGTAACCTGTAACTATTTTTGATAACGATGTGAATTTTCTGCGATCAATATGCATTTTCGTACTTCAGGTTTTTGTTCTTTAGTATGTTGGAGTTAAATCAATATGGAATTTTTGGATATTATGGTGGTCCCGGTATTAACTCAAAACTAAAATTTCACTTACCTATTGACGGCCACATTCAATTTATGTTAGATATTTCTAAAACCTGATTATCATTTTTGTTATCTTATATCTGTTACTCGATTTGGGTGAACTTACTAGTCTTTTGATATTTCTGTTGTTTGTATAGGGCGAAACTTGTTTATTTATTAAGTGCTAATCAGGGTACTATATATACTATGCATGTGATTTTCTCGATTAGGTAGAGGCCGGTTAACTAATATAAAGAAAAAAAATGTAGACTTAGTAGTAAGTTGATGTTATAAACTTATTTTTACTTGTCGTGGACCTCCGAAATATCAAAGACGACCCATCACTTACTAAGTTGCATGCGATGATAAAAGATCTATAATTCTTTATCACCCAAAACCAAATATAAGTGAACTTAAAACGGGCGGGAATCTCGGCAAGAAAAGAGGCTCATGTGAATTTTTTGTCGGATCCACATGAAAGAAGGTCTACTCTCCAACCAGCGGACATTCTTGTGTTTGAATGGGCGGGGAGGGGGAGCATGCTTGTGTGGACCTTACTGAGGTGTCCTCTTGTTGAGCTTAGGGGACACCGGGTTTGTTGCTAGGTAGGCCGTGCTAAAGACAGAAGCAGGAAAAATTGCTAAGCACGGGAATGCGTGTGAGAAGAATCAACACGCCTTCATTTCTTTTGCTTTTGACACATTTGGGTCTCTTGCCTCCGATGCTGCTACGTTTCTAAATAGAGTTCAGCGAGTCGTGCACAGTAACTCCTCGACGCCAAAGAACGATAATTTTGTTTTCAGTAGGATCGGTTTTGCCATTCAAAAGGGGGTGGCGACGCAGCTTGTTGCCCGCTTATCTACCTCTTTATTGTAATTGGATATTTTATTTGAAATGAAAAGTATTTCTTGTTAACTTAATATGAATATACAAATCACAACATGATGTATTTGCGTGCATCCTCATATTTCCACAAACTCCATACCTTTTTTTTTCCAATCATAACATGATGCAGGGCCTAAATCGGTATCTAAAAGGATGTCTTGTTGTAAAAATGTTAGCTTGATTATACTCTATATAAATCAAGATGATGTATTCATTTTTTTTTTTGCAAAATACATAAGTAATGTGGTTCCTCATACATTTTTAAACCTAATTCAGTTTAAAGTTTAAACGCCGCTAAAATCACACATATCAATTCAAATTTCAAATTATGAATGTGTGATTATTAGTTTTGCTTCGGAAACCGGAGGCCTTAAAGGTGGAAACCTAAAGTCTTAGCTTCATTTCGTTGTCCTAGAGTCGACGACAATGACATGATGTATTTGCTTACGTCATGATCTTTCCACCAACTCTATATACACTTCTATTTTTGGAACATGCATATTCTTTTCATCGTCTCTCCTATTTTAGTTTATGACATTCTTGCTTTAAATGAAACACACCCTGCCCGTGTCACAATTTGTAATATGTTTTCATCTACTATTTACGCGGCGGCTTAAACGTAACAAGTTATTCAGTTATCTTTTCTAGTTGAATATGAAAAGAAATATCGCAAGAAACATTTTTTATGCATCTTCCCACGTCATATCCACTATACCCTCTTTGCTTCTTTCTCTAATCAAGGCGTTCACCTTTTCTCTTATCATATGGAACAAAAACATTTTTTTAATATAATCATTATCAAACATTAAGCTTATAATAACAATATTCAAACAATATATGTTTTGTAAATAATAGATGAGTTGTGTTTGAACTTAACAAAGTACTAATTTATGAGTTAAGTTCAAGTTTTAAAAACAAAGCTAGAAATGAGTTGAGCTTCAACACTTGTAAGTTAAACAAGTTGAGCTCAGTCTTGGCTTCACTCGTCTGTACACGTGAAATATCTTGCCTAGAAGTAGAGTGCCTATGTCTTTCTTAGTTTGTGGTAGATGACTTTTGGCCTTTTTAACTTCAAGTAGATGTTAACATTTATTTCTTAATTAAGAGCATGCACATGTTCAAAGAAAATCAGTATATATATAATACTCTAACGTGAACCATCGTTGTCCGTCTTGTTACGGATACTGGATACGGTTACCTTTCATCCTATGATTCGTTTTTTTTATACCCTTGTGACACTTTAGTGTGTGTTTTATTTATAAAAGCAACGTGGAAAGTTGTGGCGAAACAGGAAAGGATGGTCGATAATGTTGGTGTCATGCGGTACGTAGTGTGGTGGTGGTGTACGAGTGCGATGATGTCAAGCAGCTTCATAGAATCCGAGAGGAAGGTATTGCATGTGTTCTATTGTTACTTAACAACAAATAAGACTTGTGCACCGCTTTAACTAACAAGAGTTTTATTAACCCTTAAAAAGACCCAAAATATAGTGACATCGGAGACATAATTTAGAACCTTATAATAATTAAAACAATAACAATAATAATAATAATAAATTTTATTTTGTTTCTATTCTTATGTTTTTTTCTGGATTGTAAATCGATATAGAAAATAAATGTTAGCCGCACGGTTTGGTTACAAAATCCGCTTAACTTTTTTTTATTGTGTGCTAGCTTTTCGCTAGCCATTTTATAACATTTCACCGTTAATTTTTTTTACACATCCATCTCAACTATTAGGAACAATAAGCTAAAACTTTGGATCTCATGGTGAAGGCTCCAGTTTTGAGCGCTTTAACTTCTTATTAGTCACTTATCAGTATTTTTTTTACATACTGGGACTACCAACTACCGGGCACGGACTCAGTATGATCAGGATTGGTAAAACTAGGAGACGTCATATGTTCTGAACCGCCGACAAATTCAGTTTTATCGGTTCACGTTGTTCATGTTCAGTCAGTTTAAAGAATCTTTAAATTTGATTTTTAAATGATATAAATCTAGAGGGAGAGTTGCAGAGAAATTTGAGTAGAATATTTGAGTGAAAGAATACGACACCGATTATAAGATAATCCCATCTGGATTAACATCACCGAATCTTCCCCCTGATACAATTCAGATTTTAATTAACAAACGAAAATTTTGGTCCTTAGTGGCATTTTATTTTAAGTTACATATCTTACTTGGAAGAATTCTTGACCATGATATAGAAACACGGTAAGCATCTACACCAAGAGATTGTATGAGCTCAATATCTGTCTGCAACGGTTGATTAATCAGATTCAATCATTTTACCGAACTGTAAGTAACGTTTTTAAATTAAATAATGAAACACTTGAATGCATTTCAACTGCCATTAGTTATAAACATTATCTAAAGATTTGCCTATTTTTGTATAACATTATGAAAGATATGTAGTCACATCATATAGAAAAGAATCTAAGTAAGGATCTTACAAGAAAGAGAAATAAGTTATAAAATAAATCTAATCATGGGCTGCTTAGAAACAGTAAGGATCTACACCAAGAGATCGTATGAGCTCAATATCTTTCTGAAATGGACGGTTAATTAATTTCAATAGTTTTACAGAACTGAAAGTAACGCTTCTAAATAAATAATGAAAATTCGAATAAATTTCAACCGCGATTAATTAAAAATATTATCTAAAGATTTTCCTATTTTTGTAAAACATTATGAAGTCACATCATATATAGGACTGAATCCAAGTAAGGATCTTACAAGAAAAAGAAATAAGTTATATAAAATGTATCTAACATAGACTGCTTAGCAAACTTTTATCAGTATTACCTATTTATGTTTCTATATTCAATAATGTTAAACAAGAAAACAAATAAAGCAAGAAACTTTATGTTCAACAACACTAAAATTGGTATGGAGACCATCTCTATGATCATGATTATCCTAAATTAACCTTTTTACTCCTAAATCATGATCGCTTCAGGTCTGCATAGAAGGCTACAGTGGGTTCATGAGAGTGTTAAGTTGTCACCATCTTGCAGACTTAAATTCAATCTAAAGGTGCTCAATTCTACCAGCTCAATAAACGCGTTGGTTTTAGATGTATGACACCATTTGTAGAAGAATATTTTTAATGTTTTTTGTATGTTGCTATTATGCAGACAAATAGTCACTACAACATAGCCAAACATTAGAGCAGGCTAGACAATTGTTTTGGATTAACTTGGGTCATGATTTTTGTTTTTACATATTAATGCCTAATAGTCGATTAGAATGGGCTAAAGATAAAGAGCAGCACCAAATATGTGTATAGAATATAGACAGTTTGACTGCTTATTAGGGCCAAACCTACATATATTATATGTTACTGAATGCTGCCATGCATATTTATTATATTCTTAAACGGCTAAAGGAGGATTGGAGTGGACAGTTGTTCACGAGTCGAGTCAGGGTGGTTCAAGCTCGGGTTTGAAATTAAACGGGGAAACTCAACTAAGGCTCTAGCTCAATTTTGAAGTTAAACGAGATTAAGATCGAGCCAACGAGCCGAGCTATGATCGAGCCGAGCCAAGGTCAATTTTGGCTCGGTTACAAAAATGAGCCAACTCAGCTCAGGATGTTTCAAATCAAGTTTGTTTAGCCAGTTTTATTCGAGCTTTTATCGAACGAGCCACAAGCCCGAGCTTCGAGTCTCGAACTTTTTGAACAACCCCAAATTATGTGGACTCAATATCTATCAATGCATGGCTACTACGCGCTGCAACATGCACCCGTACGTGTCACAAACAAAATAACCCCACGCCTCAACGCGCGGGCTAAAAAACTTGTTATATAAAAATGAAATGAAAATTATATTTTATTAAAATTATTAATAGATAATCTAAATCTTCAAAAACAAACAACCGTGAAACACGCGCTTCAAAAGCGAGTGAATTATGCAAATTTCGACAGTTAGATGGTGTTTGGATTCCTTATTTTACCTCCTTAGGCTATATGTAGTGGAGGGGCTACAAAATGGGGCGTTATGCGCCATGTGACGTCCAGTCAGCAAAGGATGCGTTTTTGTTTTAGGGGTATAATGGTGTTGTAGCCCAATATATATATATCACCCACACACATACTAATATAATAATATTAAAAACAAAACATAACCAGGCGATAAATACCCCCCGCCCTTGTCGCCTCTTTTTTCGCTCACGAGGGCGGTGTTCTCGCCCTTTTTTGCCGCCTAGTACATATGGCCTTAAAACTTTTCAATAAGTTAATTTATATTATATATAAAGCATGAGTGAGTGACTCTTAAATTTTAAAAGATACAAAATTTGTTGCTTTTAGTACAAACTATAATACATAATTTTGTCTTTTGATAATTTTGTCCTTTATCAAAAAGATAATCATTTTGCGGTTATTTTTAATTTATTCAATGACAATTACAAATTTGTTGCTTAAATGTTTTTGTTCCATATGATAAGAGAAAAGGTGAACGCCTTGATTAGAGAAAGAAGCAAAGAGGGTATAGTGGATATGACGTGGGAAGATGCATAAAAAATGTTTCTTGCGATATTTCTTTTCATATTCAACTAGAAAAGATAACTGAATAACTTGTTACATTTAAGCCGCCGCGTAAATAGTAGATGAAAACATATTACAAATTGTGACACGGGCAGGGTGTGTTTCATTTAAAGCAAGAATGTCATAAACTAAAATAGGAGAGACGATGAAAAGAATATGCATGTTCCAAAAATAGAAGTGTATATAGAGTTGGTGGAAAGATCATGACGTAAGCAAATACATCATGTCATTGTCGTCGACACTAGGACAACGAAATGAAGCTAAGACTTTAGGTTTCCACCTTTAAGGCCTCCGGTTTCCGAAGCAAAACTAATAATCACACATTCATAATTTGAAATTTGAATTGATATGTGTGATTTTAGCGGCGTTTAAACTTTAAACTGAATTAGGTTTAAAAATGTATGAGGAACCACATTACTTATGTATTTTGCAAAAAAGAAAAATGAATACATCATCTTGATTTATATAGAGTATAATCAAGATAACATTTTTACAACAAGACATCCTTTTAGATACCGATTTAGGCCCTGCATCATGTTATGATTGGAAAAAAAAAGGTATGGAGTTTGTGGAAATATGAGGATGCACGCAAATACATCATGTTGTGATTTGTATATTCATATTAAGTTAACAAGAAATACTTTTCATTTCAAATAAAATATCCAATTACAATAAAGAGGTAGATAAGCGGGCAACAAGCTGCGTCGCCACCCCCTTTTGAATGGCAAAACGGATCCTACTGAAAACAAAATTATCGTTCTTTGGCGTCGAGGAGTTACTGTGCACGACTCGCTGAACTCTATTTAGAAACGTAGCAGCATCGGAGGCAAGAGACCCAAATGTGTCAAAAGCAAAAGAAATGAAGGCGTGTTGATTCTTCTCACACGCATTCCCGTGCTTAGCAATTTTTCCTGCTTCTGTCTTTAGCACGGCCTACCTAGCAACAAACCCAGTGTCCCTAAGCTCAACAAGAGGACACCTCAGTAAGGTCCACACAAGCATGCTCCCCCTCCCCCTCCCCGCCTATTCAAACACAAGAATGTCCGCTGGTCGGAGAGTAGACCTTCTTTCATGTGGATCCGACAAAAAATTCACATGAGCCTCTTTTCTTGCCGAGATTCCCGCCCGTTTTAAGTTCACTTATATTTGGTTTGGGTGATAAAGAATTATAGATCTTTTATCATCGCATGCAACTTAGTAAGTGATGGGTCGTCTTTGATATTTCGGAGGTCCACGACAAGTAAAAATAAGTTTATAACATCAACTTACTACTAAGTCTACATTTTTTTCTTTATATTAGTTAACCGGCCTCTACCTAATCGAGAAAATCACATGCATAGTATATATAGTACCCTGATTAGCACTTAATAAATAAACAAGTTTCGCCCTATACAAACAACAGAAATATCAAAAGACTAGTAAGTTCACCCAAATCGAGTAACAGATATAAGATAACAAAAATGATAATCAGGTTTTAGAAATATCTAACATAAATTGAATGTGGCCGTCAATAGGTAAGTGAAATTTTAGTTTTGAGTTAATACCGGGACCACCATAATATCCAAAAATTCCATATTGATTTAACTCCAACATACTAAAGAACAAAAACCTGAAGTACGAAAATGCATATTGATCGCAGAAAATTCACATCGTTATCAAAAATAGTTACAGGTTACCTAGGATCAATGACTTATTAATCACCCATTATTATCCTCAAAGATAGATTTTATGGAATAAAATGCATCCAATGAAATTTCATTTTTGGTTTTTTTTTCAAAAATCAAAAGCACAATAATACCTTGTGTGAATAATCATCTGTCACCCAAAAATATCTTGTATAATCCACAACAGTCCATATGTATATACGGTGGAGTTATAAATCTCCAACTTGACAATTAAGTTGGTAACGTGTGACGTCACTAGCCCTCCACGTGTAAAGAGAATTACACAAACACCTGGAAAGTGGATAATTGCCATGTCAGCAGTGAGTCTGTTCTTCCAAAGGCCGATTATCAAACACGACTCTCCGGAACATGATGAGCTGGTTTATCCATCTTGACACCTCAGCATGTGATTAAACCCCGAAGGGGCATATCTGGTAATTCACAGTTCATCTGCTAATCAACGGTCGGTATTTCATCACGGTTTCTGTGTGGCACACGCGCAGTGACAAGGCAAGTGAGGTAGAAAAGTATTTGCAGCATAGCACACCTTTTGGAATTCATTGCCTATAAATAAGAAAAGAGTGTGTAGGTAGAATAACAACGAATTAATACTACTATTGCCATTATCACCGGCTTTTAATATTTTCCGGCAGTATGTGTAGAGTCCCTGTGTCACCTCCGCTTCGTAACTCCGACGATCACGTTTTCGCTGAATCTGTTGAGACTAGTGTATATATTTTGACATCCGGTGGTCGTAGGATTCCGGCAAACGCTAAAATTTTGGTAATTAAACATTACGATCGAGTGATAGCTTATATAATCAGATGATTATTGAATATCGAGTGTTAATTAATTTCAGGCATCAGCTTCACCGGTGTTAGAAAGCCTAATTAATAATATATGCCAGAGCTCCGAGAAGACAATTCGGATCCTCGGCGTTCCGTGTGACGCTGTACAAGTCTTCGTTAGCTTCCTTTATTACAATAGGTCATTACACTTTTTTTAATTATTATTATTGATTATTAATTAATATGAAGAACCATTGGTAACAGATGCAACGAAGAACGGATTGAGAAATATGCGATTCATCTGCTGGCGCTGGCTCACGTTTACTCCGTACCACAGCTGAAGACGCAGTGCTCCAAGGCCTTAATCCGACGGCTGACGATAGACAACGTGGTGGACGTTCTCCAACTGGCTCGCCTCTGCGACGCGCCTGATGTTTACCTGAAATGCATGAAACTAATTTCCAACGGATTCAAATCCGTTGAGGAAACAGAAGGATGGAAGTTCCTTCAAGACAACGACCCGTTTCTCGAACTCGAAATCCTCAGATTCATAGATGAAATTGAATCAGTGAGTAGTACTCAAAATATCATTTAATATCTGCTAATAATATATATATATATTATTAATTACTGGTGCCCTGCTTGCGGTGCGCGCATATAATGTATATATGTGTGAACCCTTGGGTGGGCAAAAGTAAAATTGCACTAATTTTGACGTTATTTTACTAATTTTGTGAAAATAACGTTAAAAGTGATGGAAGGTTAATCAGGCATCATGTGGTGGCGTTGATAGCCGAAAGACAAGGGTACATGCACCAATCAGCCGGCGTCCCGATGATTGAGTGCTATGTGCCTTATATAATATGTCCAAGGCTTGATGCAAAACTACTATCGAGCCGGGGGTGTCACCGGAAGCAGCCTCTCTATCCCCATGGGGTAGAGGTAAGGCTGTCTACATCTTACACCCTACCATAGCTTTGCTATTGGTGGGATATACTGAGTACGATGATGATGATGATGATAATTATTAATTACTGAATTTGGTTACAGAGGAGAAAGAGTATAAGGAAGCAAGTGCAAGCACAGAGTTTGTATTTGCAGCTGAGTGAAGCCATGGACTGTTTACATCACATTTGCACCCAAGGCTGCACCACTGTGGGACCACATGGCACACAGCCAATTAGCAATAAGAGAACACTGCTGCCTTGCACCAAGTTCTCAACATGTGAGGGCCTCCAACACTCCATTTACCACTTTGCAAATTGCAAGAAAAGAGTTGGTGGAGGCTGTGTCAGGTGTAAACGCACGTGGCAGCTCTTCAGACTCCACTCTTCCATTTGTCTTGAAGATGAGTCTTGCAAAGTGCCCTTATGCAGGCAGTTTAAAACAAGAGGGGTACACGTCAAGAAGGAAGAAGCAAGATGGGAGTTGTTGGTTAGAAAAGTGGTGGCAGCAAAAGCCATATCTTCCTTGGCATTTGTACTACCAAAGATGAAGAAATTAGAGCAACACCAACCTGAAAGATTATTGAGAGAATCCATTAGATCTTATGTAAGTGCAGCATGTTAAAAGCAGGGTTTTTGATCCTTAACCTGGTTCTTTTTTTAGATTAGATTTTTAGTTTTATTTGTTTAGTTTAATGGAGAGGGTAAAAAGTGAGTTTTTTATGGGTATTTTGCTCTTGTTTTTTGTTTGTTGGGTTGGTGATAATGATGTTGTAAAAAAGTAGTATTTATAAATGAGAAAAGGGTTGAGCTTTTTTGGGTTTTTACGTTTATTAATTCTAGGATGACACGTAACAATTTTCTAAAAGTCGCTAGACCGTCCTTAGACGGTCGACTCTTTTGGAGGGAGTACTACATGATAAATATAAAGAAAATTAATTTTTGGGTAATATATATATTTCAAATATCATAAGTTTACTGATATTTCTAATAAAATAAATGAATATCAATATAAATAAAAGAAATACATTTTAAACACTAAATTATTCTAAAAAATGTTAACCAATAATTAAAAAATGATATTCGTTCTTTAATATTATATAAATACAAATTATGTTGTATTTTTTAAGTCAAAATAGATTCAAGTTAACCGACTAGATGTGATTCTGGCAAATGTTGACCACCTTTGACCAGTTTTTAGTAACTAGGCGGAGTTAAAGAAACTCCTCTCGACACCATACCTTGTATCGAGTACTCAAAGAGTACTCGGTATTATAGACCTACTTTTACAACATTGACACAGAAAGAAAAAAAATAATAATCTTTTTAATGTTTTGGTCCCAAATAAATGATTTTTTATTTTGATAACTTAATAAGTTATAGGGTCAATCTTGGAGGAAGTCACTGTTTGATTAATCATGAATTGGATATGCTTAGACAATGGTCTTTCTATTTACTTTTAATACAAAATTGTAGGGGTTGCAAAAACAATAAAAACAATCCAAATGAGTTGATTTGGGTCAATATGAATAATTTTTAAAATTGGAATGAGTAATGATGAATCAAAAGAATTTTCTAAGGAGATTAAGAAGGGTTAGGGAAATACTAGTGACTTTTAGTTATGGGTTAAAATTGGTTTGTTTATGGGTTAGAATGAACTAAAACAAGCATCATCCAATTTTATTTTAAACAAAACTCACGAAATCGAATAGAAACCGAGAAATCAAACCGAAATAATTGAAAACGAATAGATACCGGAACCGACCAAAGAGAAAAAAAGCAAAACCGAACCGAAAAAAACTTATCGGTACAAAAACCGGGTTTTTTTAATGAGCGAGGACGATGGGCGGAACATTTTAGTTATTTTACATTTTGCATTTTTTGTTTATATTTTGAGTTATTTTTTAAATAATTTTTTGAATATTTTTTTGAGGGTTTTTTGAAACCTTTGTATTTTAACTTTCACTTGGGTCAAGATGGGTTAACTATACCCATCTTGACCTATACAGTTAACCCATCTTGACCTATACTCATCTTAACCATCTATTTTAAAAATTTATCATGACACATACCCATCCTAACCCATACCTAGAGATGGGCAAAAAAACCGGTTGGTGAACCGGTTCAACGGTTTAAACCGAAAACCGGTTTTTACAAAAACCGGTTATTTAAAAACCGGTTTGACCGGTTATTTAAAAACCGGTTTGACCGGTTTAGTAACCGCCGGTTCGTATATCGGTTACAAGTTCTAGAGAAAAAACCGGTTACTGAACCGGTTATGAAAAAAACCGGTTAATTTTAAAACCGGTTATTATGAAAAAAACCGGTTATTAACCGGTTATTTTAAAAAAAAAAAACCGGTTAATTAAAAAAACCGGTTATTAACCGGTTCTAACCGGTTTCTAAACTGGTCCTAACCGGTTAGACCGGTCCGAGTTTTGCACCAAAAAAACCGGTTAATAAACCGATCCGGTTATTTAAAAACCGGTTTTTTTCCAGGCCAAGAAAAACCGGTCCGGTTATTAACCGAACCGGTTTTTTTAAAAAAACCGATTTGTGCACCTCTACCCATACCCATTCTAACCCATCACCTAAATCCAATCCAATCCACTCACGTTACCACCTCTACAAAATTGTGAATGGCCAGTTAATTACCTGATGGTACGTTTTTTGATACCGCATAAATCTGGGCCAAGTAAAGTAGACTAGTTATAAAAGTTCAGTTAAGACCTGGTTAAAATTTACATGATATTATAATTATGAAAGGCAAAAGGTAGATACAAGAAGTTTTAATTGGTAGTTTAAATAAAGTAAACTACCGCGAGAACTGTGATTTTATTCCTTAAGGATTGCGGACCTGGTACCACCCGCGATTAACCGGGTAGATGGGAAAGACACCCCAAGTTAATCGAGTAGCTAGCCGGTAGTTGGGATCGAGTGTATATAAATACTCGGATTAATTAACGGAGTGTAGTTAGGATAGTTTTTTGGTTGACAGATGATATTATCTTATTAGTTAATTGTTTAGTAATTACTTTGTTTGTAATTTCAAGTGGAATGGCCGGTCAACATATTCACTCGTGACTCAATACAAATATAGCCTGATTACTCGTGACTCAACACAAAAACCTGATTACTCGTGACTTAATACAATATAACCCGTTTATCAAACATGTAGGTTGTGTGACCCATTCACGAGCCAATACCATGTAGACCCCACTCTAACATGCTTATTTTTGTGTCGTGTCAACTCTTAAGTTAACTTCATATGTATGAACCATATTTTAGCCATGTCCTATAAATTACCGGATTAAGCTAAGAAAAATAAATTCCATAACACTTCCTACATTTTCCTTTCTATAAATATGCATCTCATCAATACTTTTATTAACTCCTAGTTTTTCTTTAATTAGTTAAGTTTCTTGTATAATCCGCATATGTTGTACGCCCAAATTTTCACAACAAAAACTTCAAAAAAGATGCATATAAACTCATTATTGTACTTTTAACTTTGAGCATGTTTGAGATTGCTTCTTAAAAGTGCTTATGGCTTTTTGGAGAGACAAAATATCAAAAATGCCCCTTCAAAAGCGTTTAAAAGCTCCAATTTGGAGCTTTTAGGTGCTTTTGGAGTGACATTTTGGATATTTTGCCTCTCCAAAAATCCATAAGCACTTTTAAGAAGCAATCCCAAACACCCCCTTCATGTTTCAAAAATGATGCACACAAATGTAATTATTAAAAATGATGCATAACTCACGTGATTACAAAATATTTGTCTCTCTGAACCAAACCATGAAAATGAATTGGAATCCAAGAAACAATAAAAATCATTTCATGTCAAGTTGTATGAAGAGACTTTTTGAATATTGGATCTCCAGACAAGCATGCTTCTACAAACATGGTCATTGTGTGATACTTTTCAAAATATAGTATTAGAACGACCGGTGTGATAATAATACAAAATACTAAAATAGTTAAGTTGAAAATTTCAATTAATCAAGTATATTCAAGTGAATTTAAACAAAATATATATTTAACAAATAAATTTATGGGTCATGTGCGACTGCACACCCTACACAGGATATTGAGATGGCCATGTCCTCCCGTAGGGTATTATGTAAGACAGGTAGATAAATGAGTGAGCGTAAAATTCACAAGAAACATTCATGACTTCTATAATGATTGCCTGTTCAACTGTGTTACTTCGCATCAATTTCATGTTACATTAGAACATAGAAAGAAGTAGATGACACATGGGCCGAAGATATGCTACAAATGGGCTAAAGATGTTACAATGATTGATTGAGGATGGGTCGCAAATGTGCATATGGGCCGAGGAGCTAGTAGCCTAGCACCCACAGGCCACAGTCGAGATAAATCTGAAAATCTCATATCATGTTAGAGAATATGTCGAGAAAAATAATTAAAAAAAAAAAAACAAGTACCGTTAAAATTAGTGCTCAGGGTTGTATAAATTATACATAAATGTCTGGATACGATAACTTCTTGGTTTTTGTGCTTGGTAGGCCCTTTCTTTGCTTTATTATCTAGAAACTAGAGACTTGAAAGACAAATATTATATGTTTGGATATTTCTTGCAACTATACATATGGCAAGGGTAAAATGCAGTTTGCTTTTTTAAAAGAAATAGGGTTAGTTAAAACGTAATCCCCTCGTGTACTTGTCATACATTCTTTTCTATATTTTCAGTTCTTTTTTTTTAAAGAGGTTTACCATATTTTAAATATGAAACAAAGCGATTACAATAAAGTGGCAGGTAAACGGGTAACAAGCTGCGCCGCAACCCCCTTTTGAATAGCAAAGCCAATCCTACTAAAAACGAAGCTTTGGGACCTAGGAGCTGAAGAGGTTCCGTGTACGACACGCTGAACCATACTCAAAAAATTCACAGCTCTGGGGCCAGAAAACCAAATGTATCAAAAGCAAATTGGAGGAAGACATGTTGATTCTCTAAACAAGTTTTCTCGTTTTTAACAACTTTGCTCGATTCAGCCTTCAGCGCAGCCTGACCCACAACAAACTCACGGTCCCTGAGCCCAGCAAGAGGAGACACTCCTGTAAGATCCACACAGGCGTGTTTTCCCCCTACCCACCCGAACACAAGAATATCAGCTGGTCGTAAAGTTGACCTCCCTTCTTTCAATTCTTTTAACAATTTTATTTAACATATTACTAGTTTATAACAATTTTTTAAAGCTTATCATAATAGTAATATTGATTATCTTTTGTAAATATTTTTTTATTTCTTTCTTGTTTTTATTATTCTTTATCATAATAATATATTTATTATATATTTTTAACCTATAAAAATTCGATATTTGTCAAATACAGCAAAATTTAGCCTACATCTCTGGTTATTTAGCCGTCATCCTTCACTCTTAACGGCTTTGGGAAATATGTCTATTCACTTAGAGACTGTTTGTTTACAACTGAATGGAACCATTCAAATGTAAACATTTGATTCATTCAGACTTCAGACTGTTTGGTTCCAAACAGAAAACATCTGAATGGTTAAAATTATGTCTGACTTATTCAGATTTGTTGTTGTTGTTGAATGGGACATGAGCTCATTCAGACATGATTCATTTAGATATGAATGAACCAAACAGCCCCTTAGTCGACTCCATATATTTCTTCTTAGCCGGCTCCAACTCGGCTTATAGGCTAAATGTTCATTTATCCGTCTTCTTTTTTTTTATTTTAGCCGTCTGATTTTTGTCGCCAAAAATTAAATAGTTTAGTTTACCAAGTTTACCTACCATATTAAATACTTAGCCGACTTATATATTTTTATATCTTAGACGGTGTAAATTTAGTCACTGAAAATAAATAATTTTTTACCTACTCAATTAAATATTTAGCAGGCTTCTATTTCTTTTTCTCTTAGCCGTCAATGTTTTTTTCTCCCAGTCGGCATGTTTTAGCCGTCAAAACTAAATACATATAATACGGTACATGAAGTTGGTAAATGTATTTAATTTCGGGGACTAAACTTACACCGGCTAAGAGATAAAAAGATAGAAATCGGTTAAGTATTTAATATAGTAGCTAAATTGGTAAACTATTTAATTTTAGCTGCTAAATTTACCCGAGTAAAAGAAAAAAAAATAGAAGACAACTAAGTGAAGTTTTAGCCTGTGAGCCGAGTTGGAGCCGGCAAAGATATACGGAAAACAAAGAACCAGCTAAGTGAATAAACAAATATTCCAAAGTCGGTTAAGAAGGAATAAACAAGTTTAAAGTGGAATACAACCCCGTTTTTATTCCGTAACAAGTCCACGTCACCAAGTTGTGACAAGTTGCTTTATTAGGCAGGTAAAAATATTTAACTCTGTTGGCTAAAACATGTCGGCTAAGGGGAATAAACGAAGATGACTAGTAGTAAAAAAATTGAAAACGGGCTAAGTGTTTATTAGGTAAATAAAAAATATTTAACTTTGACGGCTAAAACATGACGGCTAATAGAGAAATAAAATGTGAGCCGACTAAATATTTAATTTGGAAGTTAAAGTATTTAATATAGCGGCTAAAATTGGACGACTAAAAGGAAAAAAATACAACTAAATGAAACTTTAGCCTATAAGCCGAGTAGGAAAATTGGGGGAAATTTGCAACAACATGTTTTTGTGGCAATTTTGTTAGAAAAGTTGTTTAAAAACGTTTGAAAATAATTTTCAAGCATGTGTTTTCCAACGTAACAATTTTGTTGGAAAGTTGTTAGAAAGTGGAGTTTTCAACAAATTTCTTACAAAATTCGTCGTAGAAAAATGCCTCATTTTTTAGTAGCGATAAAATGTGTTCTTTGTTACTTAATCATTAGATTTCACAACTTGCTTATACTTAACGAGTTAGCATTTCTAATTGTCACACCCCGACCAAAGGCGGCGGAACATGCCGGGGTGCAACGGATTTCCCATGAACACAAGACACTATCAAAATGACAATATTTAAACAACTCGTTCATTTCATTAAATCAACCAAATAACACAAACTTGTTCATACAAATAACCGAATAATTAATCAAACATTTATGTCTAATAACTTAAACGGTCGCAAGATAATAGTTCTTCAAGTCTCCAAATCAACCAAGTAACAAACATGTAACATTGCATAAAATAAACTTTGTCAACACGAATGTTGGTGAGCACTTTTCATAGTTTTGAACAATAAGTATATAGTAGATGAAATTCCACAACTTGTATACAAAACAATAAATAATAGCAACAATTTAGATAATGAAATCATTAATAAGAATACATTAACGATACCTTTCTATAAGGGGATGCCAAATAGATTCGGATTTATATGAAATCGTTAATAAAAATACATTAACGACACATTTCTATAAGGGGATGCCAAATAGACTCGGTTTTATATGAAATCATTAATAAGAATACATTAACGACACCTTTCTATAAGGGGATACCAAATATACTCAGATTTATGAATCAACCAACCAAAAGCGGTAAACACATTAGCAATTAAGTATGTACGCATGTAACACAAAATCGAACATTTATTTAAGTAAGGTATACAATAAAGTTTGTGGTTTAAGACTCAAGTATAAAACATTTAGTTTAAATATGTATGCAATATCACCCCCAAAACGAAAGATGAAAAACGGGGGATGAAAAGTACTCACATTCAAGTAATAAACTTGATCGGTAAAAACGACGAGTAACCGGGAGGATGAGGTTTAACGAGCAAAGCCTAGATGAAAGGAAGTCTTGTATTAGAAATGTTGTCTAGGAAGTCTTTAAATAAAATAAATGATAAGAAATGCAAACAATTTAAAGTTTAAGGTTTAAAAATGTAAATATTTAAGAAATTATCATAATAGTCCTTTAAAAATATTAGTTTGCTTGAAACCGGGTTAAAGTATCTAGCCCTTAATTTTACTCAACCTATGTTAAGTAATAAGGTGGGTAAAAATGCAAGAATGCAAATCCCTTTATAATATAGATACTAAAACGGGTTTTAACGAGTGTTCGGGTTATTGGTTCGGGTCTTGGTAATTAGGTCAAACCCAAAGTCAACTTTCCAAAATAATGAATGTTATGAGATAACTCAATAAAATTTTTAAAGACTTAACCAAGTATGTAGTTCTATTGTTTTAGAACTAACAACGTCCGTTAAGCGAGTGTTTGGTTTCGTTGGTCCAAACTTTGTTATAAGATCATGTTGGATTTAACATTCCAATTACTTTAGTAAAATAATTAAAATCAATTTATAAAATATTTTTAAAGAAATATACAATTCATGATAGCTAGAAACACACTTGTGTGTCTTAAGCGAGTGAAATCGGTTTAGTTCGGTTTTTATCTTGGAATAAGGTCAAGAATGTTTACCACATGCCCAAACATCAAAGAACTTGTATAATAATTTATAAATGATGATACTTAAGTTTTACAACCAAAAAGTCAACAATAAAGTCTTTAAACGAAAGTTCGGTTTACGGTTCGGATCTTGTTTCGGGTCAAGGCCGAGGTTAGATTCTACAAACCCATAACCATGGAACTTATAAAAATGATATTACAAAGTTAAATCTAACATGAAGCATGTTTATACAATTATTTAACAAAACTAGTAAACAAAGTTCGGTTTACGATTTGGAGCTATTTACGGTTAAACCGAAGCTAGTCTCTACAAACCCATAACCATGGAACTCAATAAATAAGAAAGATGAGTAGAAGTTAAGCATGGTTAGTAATCATAAACAAGTTATATAATTATATATATATCAAGGACCACGTGAGTCATCCATGAAGCTTTGCCTTACGAGGCCCGACACTCCACCGACCGAGACCGGAGAAGTGACCACCAAAGGTAACAAGGGGTGTGTATTATATATATGTTGTATAACAAGCTTCAAGTATTAATAAGAGCTAACGAGTTAATTAAAATGAAAGAACATGGTCAATTTGACTTTGGAAAGTCAAACTGCGAAGAATTCATGAAGAACAACCTTAATATCTTTGAATTTGAGAGAGAATTTGGTGTATGAGCAGGTGTAAAATGAAGGAGATGGTCTTGTATGTATAAGGTAAGTTGAACAAGTCTTTTATAAAGTGTTATGCATGGAAATGAGTTGGTTATGAGCACAAGAAAGCATAAAAGCCAAAAAAAAAAAAAAAAAAAAAAACGAGTTGGTGCAGACTCCCCTTAGCGTGGCGTTAACTGCCTAGGGTATGGATGTTAGCGCGGCGCTAAGTGTGCCTGGTGGAAATTCTGAACTTTCAAAGTTGGCAGTTTTGGCCCCCCAGAGTTGGTTTTAAGCGTTTTAAGGCTATTTTAGGGACCGAAAAGGGTGTTTTCGAGATCCGACAAGTATAAAACAAATATGTAAAAAAAAATCCATCATTTTGATTATATTGAAGGTTTCGGTTTACAAAATGGGTCGGTTTACATGATAAACAAATACAAAACGAATACAAATATGACCCGAAATTAACGAATGTCACACTAAGATTTGTTTAATCACAAATAATTAAATTTCTCAATCCTTTGACTATTGGTCTTTAATATACTGTTACACTTATAAGAATCTACGCATCGCATTATCCATGCCCCTTTTTGTGGCCTAGGTGAGAGCCGCGTGTGGGAGGGGCAACATCAAGGTATGTCTATCCATTGGGTTCACCATTGACTCATAGTTAATCTACTGGGAAGCGTAGGTAGTCACAAGGACCATCCAACTATAGTGTTTGCGTTTACGTATCCACCTCCAATAAAAAATAAAGGCATAGTTCATGTAGCAAATAGCAAGTATGTATCAACAAGTATAAATGTAGTCAGCACAACTGATATCGTATGAATCGTGTGAGGTTTAAATATGAAATATTGAGATATTGAGATACAGTGCATGCTACACCCCAAAACATTTTAAAGTCTAAAATGGAGCTATGAAATACCCGCATCTTAAAGTTGCGAGAAAATAGAGATAAGGAAATAAGCTTAAAACAGAAGGAGTGGGTTGATTCGACCCAACAATAAACCTTAAATTACAAGGTCTAACGCTTAAAAGAGGACTCAAAGAATTAAAATAATTTGTACAAAAGACTAGGAGTTTGGTTTTTAAACCGGGGTTAAGAAATTAGTTTAAGAGAGAAATTAAAACGTGTTGAGTTTTGTTTTATGAATGAAGTTTGGTTAAAACAATTATTAGTCATGTATTAAGTATGCTATTTAATTTATTTTACACAAAACATGTAGTTTATACCATTAAAGTTAGTTAAGCGAGTGGTACGGTTTATCGAACTTGAACCTGAAACTAGGTCGGTTTCGCTTCCAACAAACCATATATGTAAAAACGAGTTTTATTATTAGTAGTTTATGACTTAGAACTTTTAGATGAAAAATTAAGCGAGAATACCCAATTTAACGAACACATAATATTGAATACTAGTTTAAATAAATTGAACCTTAAAACTCCTCAAATCAGTTGATTTGATTGAGGGATTATGATTCAAGGATGAAGAATTACAGAAAAACAATTATCACATTACTAGAAAATGATTTAAGGATGAAGAACAAGACACAAGTTTGACAAAGTATGCAAATAACCATTTTAAAGTCTGAATTCGTGAAAGATTAATGAATTGCGGTTCGTAAACAAGAGAGCATAAGCTTATGTCGTTGGCATATATAATAATTGAAGTATGACAACTTAATTCGTTAATTATGGGTTTTGGGGTAAAACCCTAACATGGAGAGAAATTGTAGGTGTATATTACAAAACATATATAATAATTAATAATAAAAAACATTAAAATGCGGTCAACATTTACAGTCTGGTCTAGTTACATATGGCCGGTTGCCAGTATAAACCGCGAACCAACCGTTCACTACGTTTTGAAAATTTTGAAACCGACCAACAAACCGAAAGTAAAAAAAGAAAAAGAAAAAAGAAGTTAAACCAATGACCGGTTTAAACGATTTCAAGGTTTTAACCGAACCATAAACACTTATATTTATTACGTGATTAACAAATTCAAACACCCGCTGCATCGCGCGGACACCCGTATAGTATATAAAAGAAAAGGTAAAAAGTAAAAACAAAGTCTAGTTTCAACTTTATTAATTTTTCCCTCTAGTCTCCCTTAATCATCTCCGGCGTAACAGATCGCCGGAGTCCGATCAACGGCTACTAGATACAACCGCTATGCAATTTATTGACCAAACTTCTCAATTTCAGGTATCGCTTTCTATTTATTCACACTCTAATTCATATCATTTTGCTTTTGTTCTTATATTACAGAAGAATAATAAGTAGATTGAGGTATCGTTTCATTTCTGGTGAATATTACGTTGCTTAATTAACTGTCACATGATTACTCGTCAATTACAAAGGAGCTTTTATTCAATTAGAGTTTGAAGCTTAATTAGGAATTAGGTTTTCTTCGTCAGCTTACCAAGTAATGTGTAATATCATATGTCCATAAGTTAGAACGTGTCATTTTGACCTATAGCTATTGATTTCCTTCATATGTTTGATGCTAAAGCAATCTACACTTCATTTTGAGTCATAAGATGATCTTTTCATGTACGCCTGCCAATTTCTGACACCGAGTTAAACACGTTTGGGTTTGTGCTTAACAGGTTTCGTGTCTAAATGTTCCCGAGTCTCATTTAATGAGGGGAGGGGAAGGAAAAGAGAGGAAAATATAAAAAATTCATGTTCCAGAGATTTTTTAAGAAAGGGAGGGGAGGGGGAAGAAGGGAAAATGCTAGAATATTTAAGCATATTATCATCCTCCCAAATTGGAGAGATCAGGAGAGAAAATATTTATGTCTAATTATAACTTTTGTCAGTTCCTAAATTACCCTTATATCTAACTTCATGTAATGGTTTACTTAAAGGGTATAATAGGAAAATGTATCTTTCTTTTCTTTTCCTCTTAACTCGGGAACACCTAAAATGTTTAATTTCTCTCCCTTTCCTTTCCTTTTCATTAAACTCGGGAACACGAAATAAAATCACATATTTTTCTTCCCCTGCCTTTCTTTCCTGTCATAATTCCCCTTCCTTCCCCTCCCCTCGTTAAATGAGACTCGGGGTTATATCTTTTATTTAAAAAACATAAAATAAAAATATGCCCAAAGTTCATGTTATGATTTGATTTTAGACTTTTATGGATTTTTTATTCAAATATGTTTTATGTATTAAGACTTTATTAACTTTTGGCAACTTTTGTTTCACTGCATATGTGATATTTATCGTGTCGGTCGTGTCGTGTACCCTGTCTCTTAACAGGTTCGTGTTCGTGTTTGGAAAAAAAGTGACACAGTTAGTTATACTGTGGTGTTCATATCTTATCGTGTCATGTCTGACACTCTGACCTGTTATGTCATCCCTATTTACCTGATAACGGGAAGCATAATTGCCAAATTTCATGCTAGATTTCAGTCTTATATACCTAGAGTGATCAAAGTTTACTTGCAGCAAAAAGATTAAAACAGTTGTAACTGTAACCTCACTGACCTTATACAGATTATGGCACATTCTGAACCTGTAAGAGGAGTAAGTGATGCAATGCAGGTGACTAATGCTTCTAGAAGGCCTCGAATTCTGTTAGCTGCAAGTGGAAGCGTGGCTGCTATAAAATTTGGGAATCTTTGCAACTGTTTTTCAGATTGGGCCGATGTGAAAGCGGTTGTAACACAGTCGGCTTTACATTTTATTGATCAGTCAACACTCCCAAAAGATGTGATTCTGTATGCTGATGAGCACGAATGGTCAACTTGGTCAAAGATTGGAGATAGAGTGCTTCATATTGAGCTCCGTCAATGGGCTGATATCATGGTTATCGCCCCGTTGTCTGCGAATACACTCGCTAAGGTAACATATAGTTGGGTCAAAAAGAGTCAAACCGGTATGAGCTGGAACTGGTTCGGATTGGAACCAATTTGAAGAAAGTCAAAGATCTGGTTTGACTGACTTGAAACCGGGTTTTGACGGAGTTGGTTTGGGTTTGACTGGCTTCAACCCATATGGGTACAACCTGGTTTCAAACCTGTGGTTGTATGGTTGTATCCGGTGGGTTGTGCAACGGGTTAAAATGGGTAATTATTATACGCTTCGGGTTGACTTGAAACATTTTGCACATTTTTCTGTTTTATAATAAATAAACTGTGTGTTAAATCTGAAAGTATGAACTAAACATTGTTATGAACTTATGACAATAATCAATTTTGTTGAATAGAGCATTTTAGACACGAATGTCGAAGTGCGTGCATTAAAAATACACTTTGTGACTTTTGATCTGTCATACCTGTTCAATCCGCAAGACTATATTACTATGATGATAATTTATAACCTTTGAAGTAAATGATAAAGAAGTTGTTATGATTTGAATACATTTTGGGATAAGGTTTAACTTGTTAGCCGCTAAACTACTAAGGCATAACCTAAGTTGACCGGTTGACCCATTTGTATATAATGAGTCAAATTGCCATTATTCTTCAGAATCATGATAAGAATTGCTTTAATATGCTAAAACATAACCTGAATTGACCCGTTTGCATATAGACGGGCCAAAGTTACAAAAGATCAAAATTCTTTTGATATGCTAAAACATAACCTTAATCAACCCATTTGTATATAAACGGGTCAAAATTGCGTTGATATTCTAAAACATAACCTTAATCGACCCATTTGTATATAAACAGGTCAAAATTGCGTTGATATGCTAAAGCATAACCTTAATCGACCCAATTGTATATAAACGGGTCCAAATTCCCATTATTCTTCAGAATCATGATCAGAATTGATTTCATATGCTAAAACAGTAAAACATAACTTGAATCGACCCATTTGTATATAAACAGATCAAACTTGATCTGCAAAAGCATAACCTAAATCGACCTATTTGTATCTAAACGGGTCACAATTACCATTATTTAAAAAAATCATGATAATAATCAGTTTTAATATGCTGAACCAGATTGCTAGTGGACTATGTGATAACTTGTTGACGAGCATAATACGAGCATGGGATTATGAAAAACCGATATTTGTGGCACCGGCTATGAATACTTATATGTGGACCAATCCTTTCACAGAAAAACACCTTATGATGGTTGATGAACTTGGAATCAACCTTATACCCCCGGTGTCGAAAAGGCTTGCTTGTGGGGACTATGGGACAGGTGCCATGGCTGAGCCCTCAATCATCTTTGGTACCGTAAGACTCTTCATGGAATCTAGACAAATTCCTAAGGATCTTTAAAATGTTTTATGAAAGATTAAGGACAAATGTTTGATTATTGATGTTTGCAATATTTGTAAATTGACCATCCCAAGATGAGTATGTTGGCGCCGAATTGATTTGCCTGGAAGAGATTATTTGAATATAGTTGGAGAACAATGCTTATGGGTTTGTGATCATAAATGACAAATGATATCTAATTGGGTAGTTTGAATTAAATTGGACCTCATTGTAGTCAAATATGTTTTAATAGTGGTAAGCAATTGAGTTCTTCTAGTAGAGGCCTTAGGTGTGAATCTAGTTTTTACTGGTTCTGTCTTTTACAGTTAAGCCCTTTTGTAGGCCACATGCCCCGCACAAGAACGCGTTTCATCTGATTCCACGTTGCTTAGTAAGTGGGGTAATGTGAGTTTTCTGATATCAAGTTTTCATGTTGTATAGTGATCATTGTCGTTTCTACCATGTAGGAGCGGGATTAAAAGATCACACTTAAATGTCATAATCCTTGTTTTTGTACTGTGTTCATAGATTACAAGATCATACTCAAATGTCATGATCTTTGTTTATGTGTTTGCACACCCTGCACATGGGCCGGCCGACCCTGTCTTTCAGTTTTGCCTTATCTACTTCCCTGTAGAAAAATGTTTGGTTAAACTTCGAGTGTAGAAAAATGTTTGGTTAAACTTCGAGTGACGTTTAATACAAATCAGTTAAGTAGAATCATATAATGACATGTATTTGTGCATGGTTGGACAGAGAAATAGACACTCATGCAGTAAGCACACGCGTTTATAGTTCGATTTGAAACCTCGCAAGCTAGTCATTGCCTATTCGATTTGGCTTCAAGATTAGTTTTTTTTTAACATTGATAGGTCACTTTAGAATTTTCACATAGTAGTGAAACTTTTGGGGTGTGTGAAACATTGATAGAACGGTGATTGACTCAAAAGTAACATAATATTAGATTCGAAACTGATAACATAACAAACACACCAAAAACATAACCTAAATTACACCATCAAAAGATGCACAAACGGCCATAGAAAACCATTCTCATGGTAGCTCGTGCATCTTTTGAGTTCATCCACTAATTATATCTACAACACCTCGACGATTCGATCCGCTGCAACTGTTGCCGACACTTGATTTTGCTCTTTTGAAACCATCTTCTTCATCTTGATCAACCACTTGAACAAACTGACCCCATAATCATACATATTAAGAGCAATGTACACCCCGATCCCTCCTATAATCCCGTTCGAGATCGAATACGTTAAAGGCATGAGCAAAATGGTTACAAATGCAGGCACACCATCCTTGATGTTGTTCCAATCTATATCTTTAATCACCTTCATCATTAAAGCCCCAACAATCACTAAAGATAGGCCAATGGCCCATGGTGGCACACTAGTAAATATTGGTATGAAAAATATAGACAAAAGGAAATAGAATCCGACAAAGATCGCGGTTAATCCTGTCCGTCCACCTTCTCGAATCCCAGCTGAGGATTCTACGAAGGTGGCAATTGGAGAGGCCCCGATTGCGGACCCCACAATCGAGGATGATGCATCAACCATGTATGCTACATACTCCCCTTGGAACCCACCTTTTCCGTCTGTAAAACCGCCTAGCTCTGCCATAGTGTATAGCGTGCCAGTCGTGGCGAGTATGTCTACATATAGTAATGTAAATAAGGCTACCCAAACTTCACTTCGGTTAAAGTTAGTGAAGCTTATTGCACCCAAAGTGGGCCCCATTTTATGAAAATCCACCACTTTTTTGAAGTATTCGTACTTCGTATCGCCTACTGGCGTGTCGGGGAAAACAGTCACTGATGTGTGTCGGACCCATGATATCAGGGTTACGAACGAAATACCCAATACCATGCTTCCTATAACATCTTTCATTAGCCCATAACATGTGATCAAGAACCCGACAAAGCCCAACCAGAAGGTTGGGCTTTGCATGATCCCATGTGTGCATGCACCCGTTATATTATCTTTACGCGTGCATGCAGCAAGAGTAACCAAGGTGTCAGGATTCGGCCCTACCAGACCAACACCTTGGTTACCCTGCAAACCCACAAACGCAATAAAAAGCCCAATCCCCGCCGCGCTGGCTAAGCGCACAGAGCGCGGCATAAACTGCGCTATCTTGGCACGCAGCCCGAACGCTGCGATGACAAGAAAAATACAAGCCTCAACCAACACAATGGCCATGGCGGTTTCATAAGAAATGGGGCCAGACCCATGAAAGCCCACCAAGTTGTAAGCCAGATAAGCATTTGGCCCCATACCCGGGGCCAACGATAATGGCAACTTGGCGAAAATGCCCATGGCTAATGACCCGATCATTGATGACAAGGCGGTGGCAACTATGAGGTCATTTTTAATATTGGAAACACATTGGTCATAACCTATGTTGGGTTTGAACTTGCAGTTGGAATCATGTGGTGGTGTGCAGTCGGAGACGGTGCACGTGCCACCGGAATCCGATAGAATGGTGGCGTTGACGGTGATGATGTAGACCATGGTGAGGAATGTTGCGGTGGCGGCCCGAAGCTCCGTGGTGAAACATGTCTTTCTAGCTTGTAGTTTGAAGTACTTACCAATCTTGCTTTTTGAAATTGAATCATTCATGTTTGACTTCATGTTTGCACAAACACTAGTTCCTAATAATATTCTTGAACACAACTTACCTTCTCCCATTTTTAACTCTCTATGTATATCTATATGTGTTCACTTGTGTTAATGTGTGATATATATGAGTCTCTTTTTATTGGGCATGGTGGATGTTAACTTGAGGTTTAAATAATGAAATATGACTTGTGCATTGTTTTGTAACTTTTGAGGTTGAGGTGGTTCTTGAGTTTGTGAAAGTTTATGTTTTTTAGTTTGTGAAATGATTGGTTTTTTCACTTTTTAGTAGGACATATAAATGTGTAGTCATGTGACTTGTTGACAAAACAGATTTTGCCTTTTAAGGTTATGTGCCAAACATGTGATAGATTTATCTATTTAAGAAAGGGACTGTAACATGGTCGTATAAACTAATCAAGGGTATGTGTGTGTTGTTTTATTATTATATTAATATTATTATTAAAAGTAGTGTTTTGATTTATGGGAATGAGTTTTTATTTTATTGCTTCTTATTCTTTCATATTTTTTAATCTCCCACTACTTTCATAGCTAAGCATGTTTATGTGAAAATTGTATTAAGATAGGTGATCTTTTGAGAAGTCTCTATCGAGTTAACGCATATTCGTGATCAGAAACAAAGCAGACAATATTGATGATGCGAGGGGCAGATGTTACAAAACGCGCGATCATCCACATCCCTACTCTCATCCTTTACCCTTCTCCCATTGATTACAAGAATCTCTCTCATCCATGGGTGAAGCTTATATTGAGACCCGAGGGATTCCAACCCCTTGTTTTGCTGCTCATGAGTGTAACCAAAAATTTTAAGCCCCCTTTATTTGTGTTTTTGTTCAAATTTCACCACGAATCTCATACCCTCCACCGTCAATTCATCCCGTCTAATTACTATTCATTCATATATGAAATTGAAGCCTCAAAGAATAAAAGTGAAGCTAAATTGAAAGATAGCACAGATAAATGACGATTAGAAGATATTTAATATTTTTTTTGTTACTTATGTTACTTTTAAGTTATTCTAAGGCATGACCGTATTTGAGGCATGGCAGGGTAGTCGACGGCCATAGGCCCGACACCCAGCTAGGCCCGAATTTTTTTTTTTCAAAAAAAATATATGTATTTTTTTCAAAAACATGTGTATAATCAATGTTTCAACTCAATTACATAACCACTAGTTTGGTTTAATGGTAAAAGGGTATGACATCTAACCAAAATGTTGTGAGTTCTAGTCTTATTTGAGACAATTTTAAGCTTATTTTTATATACAATTTTTTACACAACTTAAATCATAATCAAATAAGCTCATTTATAATTAAATGGTTTAAACCCAACAAAATGTTTCTTTTACTTAAGACCTAAAAAAATTTCGCCTTTGGCCCAATTTTTTTTTCGACTTTTCGGAGCTGGCCCTGTTCTAAGGCTGAGTGTTATGGGATGTGATGGGATGCGCGAAGTGTGGTTAGGATCAATTATTCGGTTGTGGTTCTAAATGTGAGTTTCAATGCTACTATGGTATGGTCATGGAAGTGTAGATGACCATAAACTAAAAGCATTTTAATGCTACTGTACTAAGAGGAGTTTTTTTTTCTAATATAGTATTTGTGGAAAAAATATTTATTAAAATGGTGTTGGTTTAAAAGTATTTATTAAAATAGTGTTTCAGTCATTTAATTCTCCCTCTTAATTTTATTGGATTGTATTAATTAAATAACTATTACTTAATTATTTTTAAGTCAATAGTTTATAACTCAACTTTTATCATATCTTAACACTAATATTTTTTACTTTAACATGGATAAAAGAATAACAATTATTTAGTCAATATTTTTTAGAGCATCCACAATGCTAAAGCAAAGTGGATGACCTAGTCACCATTTCTCTATCCTCTCTCTACTTTTCACTTTTCTCTCTCTACTTTTTATCAACTCCTCACTCACAAACTTATCCAAACTCATACACTTTTTTAAACATCATACACTCTCTCTCATATATTTCTCTCTCATCTCACATCCAACTCATTTGCCACCTAGACCGGATGACAAACTAAATATATGGTTGGAGATGCTCTTAGTTTTACACTCTTCTTTTTATGCATACTAATACGAAATAAGTAAAATTCCCAAATGTGCCATAAATTGCTATATAATTAAAAACTAATAGTTAACTTGTTATAAATTTTATAGTTTGTAGATATGACAAAGCTCACAATATTTTTAATTTAAATGTGAATTTTATACGAATATGTATAAACGATTATGTTTATACTTGTAAAGCACGGTTATAATTTCTCTTCTTCTAGTGTATTTTAGCACCGTAGGTTTAACTAGGACAAAAACATATTTTTTAAAAACTTTTTATCAAAGTAAACTTGTACATCTCATGTTATATTTATATCACGTTAGAAATATGCGCTCCTAATTAGGTTTATCAAGTTTGATGCTTGCATGTTAGGAATACGGGCTCCTAGTTTGGTTTATTGTTGAATATTATCTAGAGATATAGTAATATACAGTTTGTTTAAAATATAACAATTTTTTATCAAAATTTTTGTTGCACACAACGAACCGATAATGATTTTTCTAATAAGCTGCCATATCATTACAAAGTAAGAACTTAAAAATACTAAAAGAAAATTCATATCTTAAAACTAGAGATTTATAATATATATGATGTACTTTTATTTTACTTATATAGTTATATAATAGTAATATTTATGAAGTAAATGTATTTTCATGAAACAATGAAAAGAATCATACGAATAAATAATACGGAGTACTGATTAACAAGAGAGATGTTTTGTTCCAGGTACAATTTTAATATTGGGACACCATGTCATAAATAATAATCTAATTTACTTTATAATTAACTCAATAGTCATTAATTAGTTGACATTAACCAATAACATTAGGAGAGAGAAACTAACATATAATTAAATCACTAATTTGGTAAATATTTTTCATTCAACACCATTTTAGTAAATATTTTTTCCATAAACTCTAGTTTGGGAAAAAACTCGTACTAAGAGTTCTAAATTTTAACTCTACATGTATAAATGGCAATAAATGCAGCCATTTATAAATGGCAATAAACTGCTTTCAGTTAGTTTTTCTATGCACAAACTGTAGCCATGAACATGTGGTTCTATCTGAGAGTTGAGGCTGCGACATTTTCTGAATAGGCAATGATTCAATACACCGTTAATTTGCAGCTAATTCTTTGGAAAATATGATATATATCACATTTTTTGGACAAGTATATGCCTTCAACTGAATAGAATGTAATAACAAATTTCACATTTTAACATGTAGTGATTCAATAAACCTTTCTGAAATTTTAATACGTTGTGTATATTTACACGTTTTTATTTGAAAATTTGCTCCATCATATCGTCTTATGCATCATTCTATGATTTCTATCACTAATGGATTATTTTCCAAACTATAACATGGTATCGCATTCTTGTGAGTTTAATAAAACAAAATAACCTTTTAAATATTGTGACTTTAATAACTGATTTATATTAATCTTGAATTTAAAATAAATGGAGTATTACTGACTATGAGTAATGCGCATGCAACTGGTTGTGATTAGGCTCACCGGGTCTTGTTTGCTATAGGCTTTATCGGGGACATGTTAATTAAATTATTTTAGTTGTCGAGCTCTTTATTATCATTTCCCCCCTTAAAATATGACGTTTAACGGCAATATTTATGTTTTTTATAAGATAAATTATTTTATTACTGCATGCGTAAAGATACCATTGTATTTTTCTCAAAGTACGTAATTAAGGTTCATCTTTTGAGAAATTAGTGAATATTTTGTGATTTTAATGGAAACTATGCTTTGAATAATAGCTTTTTAATCATTACTTTGTATCCATTTTTGGAAAAGCCGAAATTAGTTTTTTTTAGTTATTATTTTGTTTTTTGTTTTTTATTTCATAGGTTGAATATGTATTAGAGTATAGCAACAGACCGGGTCCAGAACTTAAATAACTTGTTTTGCAAATTGTAGGGGAAATCATAATATGAACTATTTGCCTAGAATTTAAGTGAATGAAAAAAAATAAATAATGATTATTGCATAAAGAGATTTGTTGGAGTTATTCTGTCTACTGAAAATATTATTCACTAATTATCCTCCCATTTATCGCTTATAATTAGTTCTAGCTTATCACTTGATAAATTAAATAATCATAGAAATGATACTCCCAAACTTAAACAAAAAATGAATTTTAGATTAATGAGACTTTATATAAAAAGTTGTGAAGAAACACTAACCGGACCCCGGGCAGATTACTGGTAACCTGGGGGTTGGAGAGATGTTTCCCACGAGGGGTTAGACCCTTGGAAGATGGTTCTTCTGATAACCTGCAAAACAGACACCGTGAGCTCGTCACTGAGAAGGGGGGGGGTTCCTCCTTGTGACCACCCTCCGGCGTGAGAATCAGACTAGATTGCTCTTTAAATATAAAAGTATATTAAGAGATTGCTAGAGCAGATATCAGGTATAATATGATGATAATGTAGTAAGATATGTTGTGTTTAGATGATCATACCATTTGGGGTATTTATAGCCGGATGTAGGTTTCCAAGGAGGTATGGCCGGCTGCAACAGTGTTCCTGTTCATCAACAGTAGCCTACGCACGTGCCCTGCTGGTAGTTGGTGGGTAGGCAGCGGCTGATAGCGACCAGGCCTGCTGTATACTATTCCCTTTCCACCAACTGCCGGCTACGCACGTGGTATGACAGTAGTTGGTGAGTAGGCAGCGGCTTAATAGTGATACAGTACAGGAGCATGCTGCTCGCCATACTGTATCAGTGAGCTGTCGTATCCCTGATCAGATCTTTCGCCCATACCTCGTCAGGTACAGTAAAAGGTCCTTCAGTATACAGACTGGCTTATTTGGGCGGGAGTATTTCCCCTCCCGCCTCTGTGCGGGATTGCTCCCGGCTTTGCTCATTCCTTCAGGTGACACTGAATGATCGAGAGCTAAGTACCTAGTGCGTGTAGCCATGCTGCGCGGGTGGCCTTCCCTCATGGCTTGTATCCGAGGCTGCGGGAACAGGCGGAGTCCTTCACCATGGGAGGCATTTCCTGCGGGACCAGCTTGCATACTGCGCGTAAGGACGTCACGTCTCTGAGCATGGTTGGTCCTGCGGATCCAGTTGGTCTCTGCGCAGACGTCCCTGTTTAAGGTGAGTCTTGCGGGTCCAACTGGGCTCTGCTGGGACCTACCTCTTCAAGTCCCCCCAGTCCAATGTTCTTCTCATGCGTGTTTAATAAAGTGAGGTGAACTTTTGGACTTAAGCAAAGGGTTTTGAAAAGGGTTTTGTAAGGTTTTCCATGGGAAGTCCTTGTCACTTGCAGAAATGCCCGAGTTTCCTGCTTGGTCTTTGGGTATGATGCGGGTAGGTCTGTAACCTCCTCGCAAGTCAGGAGCATTGAGTCCTAGTTGTGTGGATTCTCCATGAGGTTTTGGTAGTTTTGAACATAGTGATCAATTATGTTAAAACCACCAATTCCATCCTGGAGCTTCAAACAATGTAGTTCTCAACGTTCCCGCTATGCGGGGATGTTATTTCCGTTTCCGCAAGCATTGCCCAGAAGATCCTTCCTGGTTTCAATTCCCAGCGGAGCGCTAGGTATGTAAAGGGTTTTGCCTTAACACTGTACCAGCGCTCGTCTTACGGTTACTTTACTTCCAAGGTATTCCTAGCGTCAATTCCCTGCAGGTGCTAGGTATGTGAAGGGTTTTGCCTTTACACTGTACCCGCACCTGTCTTATAGTTACTTGGTTGCCGAGGAATATTTGGCTTCAATTCCCTGCGGGTGCTAGGTATGTGAAGGGTTTTGCCTTTACACTGTACCCGCATCCGTCTAACGGTTACTTGTTCGCCAAGGTTTACTTGGCTTCAATTCCCTGCGGGTGCTAGGTATGTGAAGGATTTTGCCTTTACATTGTATCCGCATCCGTCTAACGGTTACTTGTTCGCCAAGGTTTACTTGGCTTCAATTTCCTGCGGGTGCTAGGTATGTGAAGGGTTTTGCCTTTACACTGTACCCGCATCCGTCTAACGGTTACTTGTTTGCCAAGGGGTAAGGGGTATTTTCCCGCTTACTTTTTAATATTTTTACATTTTGAATTTTGAAATTCGAAGAGTTGGTGGAAAGATAAGAACAGTCCAAACCTCTGAAACGTCGTGCGACGGTTTCTTCTGACTGT
Source organism: Bidens hawaiensis (assembly GCF_021521415.1). NCBI lineage: Eukaryota > Viridiplantae > Streptophyta > Magnoliopsida > Asterales > Asteraceae > Bidens > Bidens hawaiensis. Next base: position 211,627 of record NW_027494964.1, read on the forward strand.
GTCAGGACGTGCAGGAAGTTATGGTGACGTGACAGAACATGGTCATTCCAGACGCTTTTCCTGGCGCGTGGGCACGATTTTTCGGGCGCGTGGCCGCGAAATTACTGGCACGCGTCCTGTCAACAGCTGTTGCCAGCCTGCTTTTTGCCACGTGTCATAGTTTCATTGCACCTTCGATTTCTCTCTCCTCCGCATTAAATTCACCGCATTAATTGCGATTAGTATATAAAGGGGGAGAGGCCCCTTTGTAATCCACACTTTCACCTCTCTTCTTTTTCTTCTTAGTGATTTCCGGCAAATACTCCCCTTTTTCAGGCAAGCATTTTCCCGAAATCACTCTTCTTTCTGCAAAAATGTCTTCTCATGATGCTGAAGCTGTAGCCGACGATAGGAGTACTGCTGGCGAGTGCCAGTGTGCTCTACCTCTCGATCAGTACCAGTACATAGTCAGGAAGTTCATGCTCGAGTCTCTCGAGCCTGAGTTTCCTGAATCCCACCAGACTGTGTACGATGCCCCCAGTGGCAAGATCGGGGTATATGCTGCATTCTTTGTTTATGGGAACCTTAGGTTTCCATTGACAAAGTTTATGTATCGTGTCCTGGAGAGGCACGGTGTGCACCTGACCGAGGTGCATCCGATGGCGATTGCCAAGGTCCGGCACTTCGAGTGGGTGTGCCGGATTCTGGGTATTGAGCCCTATGTGGACCGCCTGATGACCTTCTATACTTGGAGGTGCGTCCAGGGGTGGTACACCCTGACAACCCGTATTAAGGGTTTGAAGATCTGCGTGACCGAGCGCAGTCTCCGATCGTGGAAGCGGGAGTTCTTCTACATCTCTGCCCGCGCCATCCCCATTGCTATGAAGTTCAAGAAGGGTCAAGCGCTTCCGAGCCTTCATGCTTCCAGTTACCAGGAGGCGGAATGGTTCGCGAAGATATCCCGGGTCCAATCTCCGGTTTACCGGTTTGCGGAGTCCGGGATGGTGCTGCTGGGGATGAGCCGGGTATGGAAGGATGCGTCCCGGTTTCCTATCCTTCTCGAATACGGTTTGAACTCTATTCCTTATGGTATGTCTTGTCTTTCTTGCTGATATTAGTTTATTTTCTAACTGTTTCTTTTCTTTTAGAGGGGAATAATTTGGGGTCGCTCCTGTTCCCGCGGGAGGCTGACAGTCCCGTGCGGGTGGGCACTCGTGCTCTGGACGACAATGAGTTGCCCATCCTGGAGCAAACGGCGGATAGGTTTGTGGAGGTCTATCCGCCGGGCCAAGAGATCCTGAGCCACCGGCGGCCAGGTAAGGAGATATTCTATCCTGAACCCCTCAATGCTGTACCCGTTGCTGGAAATCCTTACATCCTGTCTTCTTCTGAGGAATCCGCAGATGGTCCTCCCCTTGTGCGGAAGAAGAAGGCTGCTGCCGGCGTGAAGGGGAAGGAGAAGGCCTCCACAGCTGATCCAGTGGTTCTCTCTGACTCGGAGTCAGATAGTGAAGAGGTGGCGGGGAAGCCCGGTGGTGAGAAGAGCACTGCTCCGGAGGCTACGACCGTTACCTCCGGAGAACCAATGAAGACGACGGTGACCGGTACCAAGAGGCCGGCTCCATCGGGTTCCTCCCCGCCCGTCCGTACGTTCAGGGTCAAGAAAACCCGTAAGTATAATCATAATGTCTGCAGATTTATCACTATAAATTTAACACTTTCTTCTTTGTGCAGGCGTGGGTGTTGACGCATTCCGGGGTGAACCGCAGGGGAATACCTCCCCGCCAATGACGGTAGGCTCGGTCAGCCTTCCTGAGGCGTCGACCCAGGCGCCTGCGTCTGCATCCGCTGGTCCAGTTGCTCATTCCTTTGAGCCAGCTGTTCCGGTAGTGATGACGTCACCGCCGGCCGTGAGTGCGATTTTTACAGCATCCTTCACGGAACCGGCGGTTACTGCTGCTTTTAAGGAGGCGGCGACCGCGGCGGAGACAACGACGGCGACCACGGCGGCTGCCACCATGCCCGCGCCACCGGCACCGATGGCCGGACCATCAGGTACGCGCAGGGCTTCACGCCGATCTTTGCCACCTTCCCGTCTGCCTGACCTGTTGGATGGATTTCCTTTAGGTTCAGGTGATGGGTTTGGCGGCTATCGGCCTGTCATTGACCCTACAGGTGCGTAGGGTTCCTTTCTTTTTCCCTTATGTTTTTCATCATCTTTTCCTTACTGCTTTTGTTTCTTTTGCAGTGTCGGATTCCAATGAAGTGTATGTTCCTCGATGGAACATACGCCGAGGAACAACCCTTCGCACACCCGTGGAGTGCGTGGACTGGGCTCGCCACGCTGCTCCTCCGGGCGCGTTGGGGGAAGCCATGGTTAGCTACCAGGAGGGTAGGCTAACTAATGAGCTTCGGGTTCTCCAGGCCCGGATGCAGCCGCGCGTCGAGTTGCTTTGTCGTGAAAACGACAAGTTGAAAGCAGCTCACGCCAAGGACATATCTGAGGCGCGTGCTCTTCGGGAGGAGAACCAACAGCTGGCGGCAGCTGCCGCCGACAAGGAGAAGGCCTTCAAGGCCCTCGAGGTTGAAGTTCAGGCGCGACTCGAGGCCCGCTCCAAGGCTGCCCAAGCTGTGAATGAACAGCTTCGGCTGGCCAGGGAGACTGCGCGAAATGCAACCTAGAGGGCTGCCAAGGCTGAAGCCGTTGCTGAGCCTTTGCGTGTGGAGAATGAGGAGCTCAAGGCCAAATTAGAGGCTCTCCAACGCGCTCATGATGCCTTGGCAATGGAAGATGCCAAGAAACTCCAGGAAATCCTGGACCAAAGGGGGGTGCTTGACCAGACCCAGCGGAAGCTTAAGGGCGTCGAAGAGGCTGCCGCTAAGGAAGTTTTACTTGCCAACCTTAACAAGAGCGAAGCCGAACGCGCCCATACCGAAGCTCAAGCTGCCCTCCGATGGCTTCTTCGAGAAGCGTTGCCTCAGGTATGTTTAGATTTATCTTCACGCATTTCTTTTGTAAGAAAAGGTTCTAATACTTGTGTTTTCTTTGTAGGTTGTGCGTCGGGTCTTTTCAGAGACCTCTTACGATGATGCTATGACCGCAGCCCTCAACGCTTCTCATGATGATGGGGAAAAGGCCGGCTTCATGCTTGGTCTAGGGTTTGTTGAGAAAGGCGTCCCGCCTTCCAACTTCCCTTTGTTCAATGTGGATACTGAAGCCATTTATGACCAAGCATTGAACCAATACGCCGCCTTCCCGCATCCAGTGGTGGAGAAGGTGGACGAAGTAGCTGCTGCTGATGATGGGTTAGCTGTCCTCAAAGCGTTCCTCGAACCACCCCGTTCTTCTGACGGAGCGGGTCCAAGTGGAAGCGGCCCTGAGGCTTGATCCTGAAGATCCCTTCCCATTGCTAAGACTTGTATAGTTTTTTATTTTTTCTTTTAGGCGGGTAGTTACCCGGCCATTCTTGTAATATATTCTTGAAATATTAATCTTTTTGCGTATAAGATTGTTATTTCCTTCTTTGGGTTCCTTGCTTTATAAACTTATGACTTGCATACTTAGTTTAAATTAGCAATTTTCCAAGTGTTTAGAATAAGAACCTTTGAACGTGGTTGATAGTGGGTTAAAGTTTCGCTTCCTCCTTCGTGATTGTGCGGGTAGAACCGTCACTTGCACTTGGTAGGATGGCTAAACTTTAACTTTTATCTAACCTGCGTGTAGGTTTTTCTTACTTTTTGAGGATAAGTTAACCTTTGAACGTGGTTGATAATAGGTGTGAAGTTTTGCTTCCTCTTTCGTGATTGTGCGGGTAGAACCGTCACTTGCACTTAGTAGGATGGCAAAACTTTACCCTTATCTGACCTGCGTGTAGGTTTTTCTTGCCTTTTGAGGATAAGTTAACCTTTGAACGTGGTTGATAATAGGTGTGAAGTTTTGCTTCCTCTTTCGTGATTGTGCGGGTAGAACCGTCACTTGCACTTAGTAGGATGGCAAAACTTTACCCATACCTGACCTGCGTGTAGGTTTTTCTTGCCTTTTGAGGATAAGTTAACCTTTGAACGTGGTTGATAATAGGTGTGAAGTTTTGCTTCCTCTTTCGTGATTGTGCGGGTAGAACCGTCACTTGCACTTAGTAGGATGGCAAAACTTTACCCATACCTGACCTGCGTGTAGGTTTTTCTTACCTTTTGAGGATAAGTTAACCTTTGAACGTGGTTGATAATAGGTGTGAAGTTTTGCTTCCTCTTTCGTGATTGTGCGGGTAGAACCGTCACTTGCACTTAGTAGGATGGCAAAACTTTACCCATACCTGACCTGCGTGTAGGTTTTTCTTACCTTTTTAAGAATTTTGTTTTGAACCGTTCGACGCGCGGTTGTCGATAGGTTAGTGTTCATTTTCCTTTCATGATTCATGCGGATAGACCGGCACTTTCATTTAATGGAATAATTGAACTCTTCTCCTTCAACTGACCTGCGTGAAGGTTTGCCACGTTATTGGGTTCGTGCGGGTAAGACCGCCTTCCCACGCAACGACTTCACGTAATGTGAATGCCGTCACCAGTGTTGGATAGTTTTAACCGTTCGACGCGCGGTTGTTGATAGGTTATTATTTAGTTTCGTTAATGATTCATGCGGATAGACCGGCACTTTCATTTTTGGGTGCTGAACTTTTTCCCCTTCAACTGACCTGCGTGAAGGTTTGTCACGTTATTGGGTTCGTGCGGGTAGGACCGCCTTCCCATGCAATGACTTCACGTAATTATGCGGTGAAAACCGGCATATTAGTGTCCAGAAAAGTATTAAATGTAAAATCATCAGCTTCGATATTCTTAAGAGAATCATTTCCATTAGAAGTGGCTCTTGGCCTTTTCTTTACAAATTGGAATTGATTTACATGCAAACTGTGTAAATGAGCTCCCTTCCTTGTTGGGATGGGAGTGCCATCGAGCCGATACGCACCTGGTTCGGGATCTCGTTCTTTACGCAGCATGTAGTCTCGATTTTGAAGCTGGAATTGATTCGTGTTTTCCCCAGCTGGGGTTCTATACGCACCCGCCTGCTCAGCCTTTATTACGCCACGAGGTGCGCGAGCGTCCCATCTCTGACAAATGCTTCGACCATATCTTTTACATCTATGCATTCTTCAGTGTTGTGGCCCTTTGTCTTGTGAAAGTCACAGTATTTGCTCCGATCTGCATCGTGACGATGTCGGATTATTGGCGGTTTTGGCCATGGGAGCCCTTCAGTGGCGAATATCTCAGTGACGCTTTTGGTGAGTGGCGTCCATCTGGAGTTCCGGTGCGACTGTACATTATCCCTTCCGCCCAACCGATTTTGCAAGCCGGATGAGGTGTCAAAGTTTACCCTTGACTGCCAGATGCCTAGCTTTCGTTTTTTATTTAATCGGGCGGTGAGGACGTTGTCTTCTCTCGTCCTCTGGGTGTAGAGGTTTGTGCTCTGTGGGTTGACTTGAAGAGGTAGGTCCCAGCAGAGCCCAGTTGGACCCGCAAGACTCACCTTAAACAGGGACGTCTGCGCAGAGACCGCCTTCCCACGCAACGACTTCACGTAATGTGAATGCCGTCACCAGTGTTGGATAGTTTTAACCGTTCGACGCGCGGTTGTTGATAGGTTATTATTCAGTTTCGTTAATGATTCATGCGGATAGACCGGCACTTTCATTTTTGGGTGCTGAACTTTTTCCCCTTCAACTGACCTGCGTGAAGGTTTGTCACGTTATTGGGTTCGTGCGGGTAGGACCGCCTTCCCATGCAATGACTTCACGTAATTATGCGGTGAAAACCGGCATATTAGTGTCCAGAAAAGTATTAAATGTAAAATCATCAGCTTCGATATTCTTAAGAGAATCATTTCCATTAGAAGTGGCTCTTGGCCTTTTCTTTACAAATTGGAATTGATTTACATGCAAACTGTGTAAATGAGCTCCCTTCCTTGTTGGGATGGGAGTGCCATCGAGCCGATACGCACCTGGTTCGGGATCTCGTTCTTTACGCAGCATGTAGTCTCGATTTTGAAGCTGGAATTGATTCGTGTTTTCCCCAGCTGGGGTTCTATACGCACCCGCCTGCTCAGCCTTTATTACGCCACGAGGTGCGCGAGCGTCCCATCTCTGACAAATGCTTCGACCATATCTTTTACATCTATGCATTCTTCAGTGTTGTGGCCCTTTGTCTTGTGAAAGTCACAGTATTTGCTCCGATCTGCATCGTGACGATGTCGGATTATTGGCGGTTTTGGCCATGGGAGCCCTTCAGTGGCGAATATCTCAGTGACGCTTTTGGTGAGTGGCGTCCATCTGGAGTTCCGGTGCGACTGTACATTATCCCTTCCGCCCAACCGATTTTGCAAGCCGGATGAGGTGTCAAAGTTTACCCTTGACTGCCAGATGCCTAGCTTTCGTTTTTTATTTAATCGGGCGGTGAGGACGTTGTCTTCTCTCGTCCTCTGGGTGTAGAGGTTTGTGCTCTGTGGGAGATCTCTGCGGGTAAGACCGCCTTCCCACGCAACGACTTCACGTAATGTGAATGCCGTCACCAGTGTTGGATAGTTTTAACCGTTCGACGCGCGGTTGTTGATAGGTTATTATTCAGTTTCGTTAATGATTCATGCGGATAGACCGGCACTTTCATTTTTGGGTGCTGAACTTTTTCCCCTTCAACTGACCTGCGTGAAGGTTTGTCACGTTATTGGGTTCGTGCGGGTAGGACCGCCTTCCCATGCAATGACTTCACGTAATTATGCGGTGAAAACCGGCATATTAGTGTCCAGAAAAGTATTAAATATAAAATCATCAGCTTCGATATTCTTAAGAGAATCATTTCCATTAGAAGTGGCTCTTGGCCTTTTCTTTACAAATTGGAATTGATTTACATGCAAACTGTGTAAATGAGCTCCCTTCCTTGTTGGGATGGGAGTGCCATCGAGCCGATACGCACCTGGTTCGGGATCTCGTTCTTTACGCAGCATGTAGTCTCGATTTTGAAGCTGGAATTGATTCGTGTTTTCCCCAGCTGGGGTTCTATACGCACCCGCCTGCTCAGCCTTTATTACGCCACGAGGTGCGCGAGCGTCCCATCTCTGACAAATGCTTCGACCATATCTTTTACATCTATGCATTCTTCAGTGTTGTGGCCCTTTGTCTTGTGAAAGTCACAGTATTTGCTCCGATCTGCATCGTGACGATGTCGGATTATTGGCGGTTTTGGCCATGGGAGCCCTTCAGTGGCGAATATCTCAGTGACGCTTTTGGTGAGTGGCGTCCATCTGGAGTTCCGGTGCGACTGTACATTATCCCTTCCGCCCAACCGATTTTGCAAGCCGGATGAGGTGTCAAAGTTTACCCTTGACTGCCAGATGCCTAGCTTTCGTTTTTTATTTAATCGGGCGGTGAGGACGTTGTCTTCTCTCGTCCTCTGGGTGTAGAGGTTTGTGCTCTGTGGGAGATCTCTACCCAGTTGTTTCTCTGTTTCCGCATAGCGTTTTGCTGCTGTCATGATGCCATCCCATGTGGATGGCATGCCATCTTTACCCGTTAGGGTGCGGATGAGCTCTGGGTCATGTGCGCCCTGGATGAAGGCAGCGCGAACAAGATCTTCACTGATATTGCCCAAACTTAGCTTCTTTGAGTTGAAGCGAGTGATGAAGTTTGGCAGAGATTCGTCTTCCTCTCGTATGCATTTGAGGATTGTCCATTGCTCCTCGGTATACTTCCGTTGCTGGCTGAAGTGTTGGCTAAACTTTTGTTGGAAGTCTGCCCAGTCGTAGATGTGGTTGACCGGTAGACGATCGAACCATGCTCTAGCAGCCCCAACCAGCGTCATTTGGAACATGTAACACCACGTTGGTTCCGTCCAATTGCTGACGGTTGCCCCTGCTATGAACCTGTTCAAATGATCGTCTGGATCAGATATACCGTCATATGTGCCTATGTTGGGCATTTGTTTGGCACTCTTTGGGGCGATTGCTTCAGCAATGTCCCTTGCAAATTTGGACGTTCCTGCATTTGCAACGTTTGGTCTGAACGTTTTAGAGAAGTCTCGTGGACTTCCACCTGTGCTTTTTGGTTTGAAGGCTTGTCCAAAATGCCTTTTCGGTTGGGATTCCGTTTCCTTATGCTTCCCTTTTGCCCTATGGCGAGGGTTCGCGTCGGAGTCGGATTCCTCCGAGTCATCCTCCCAGTATTCGAATTCGTCGGCCTGTTGCACGGAACGCAAGCGTTCGTCCAACTCAGCCTGGAATTCCTTTTGTCGTGCCTCCGCCCATGCCTTAACTTCATCGAGAGTTTGGCGGGGGAGTCTTCGTTTCTCAACCTGGGTATCAGTGGATCCCAGTAGGCGATCATTTACTGCACTTGCCCCAGCTTTGGTAAGTGGGGTAGTGTTCGTAAAATTTACTTCACTTGCCCCGGCTTCGGTAGCCGGGGTAGTGTTCGTAAAAACTGTGTTGCCGGTATTCCCCCTAGTAGCAGGGGTTATGGTTACCGGAATTTCTCTAACCATATTTGTAGATGTTTGAAAAAACTGGAGAAAAATAAAGTTCTAGCTTTATGCACGGATGGCGCCAATGAAGAAACACTAACCGGACCCCGGGCAGATTACTGGTAACCTGGGGGTTGGAGAGATGTTTCCCACGAGGGGTTAGACCCTTGGAAGATGGTTCTTCTGATAACCTGCAAAACAGACACCGTGAGCTCGTCACTGAGAAGGGGGGGGGGTTCCTCCTTGTGACCACCCTCCGGCGTGAGAATCAGACTAGATTGCTCTTTAAATATAAAAGTATATTAAGAGATTGCTAGAGCAGATATCAGGTATAATATGATGATAATGTAGTAAGATATGTTGTGTTTAGATGATCATACCATTTGGGATATTTATAGCCGGATGTAGGTTTCCAAGGAGGTATGGCCGGCTGCAACAGTGTTCCTGTTCATCAACAGTAGCCTACGCACGTGCCCTGCTGGTAGTTGGTGGGTAGGCAGCGGCTGATAGCGACCAGGCCTGCTGTATACTATTCCCTTTCCACCAACTGCCGGCTACGCACGTGGTATGACAGTAGTTGGTGAGTAGGCAGCGGCTTAATAGTGATACAGTACAGGAGCATGCTGCTCGCCATACTGTATCAGTGAGCTGTCGTATCCCTGATCAGATCTTTCGCCCATACCTCGTCAGGTACAGTAAAAGGTCCTTCAGTATACAGACTGGCTTATTTGGGCGGGAGTATTCCCCCTCCCGCCTCTGTGCGGGATTGCTCCCGGCTTTGCTCATTCCTTCAGGTGACACTGAATGATCGAGAGCTAAGTACCTAGTGCGTGTAGCCATGCTGCGCGGGTGGCCTTCCCTCATGGCTTGTATCCGAGGCTGCGGGAACAGGCGGAGTCCTTCACCATGGGAGGCATTTCCTGCGGGACCAGCTTGCATACTGCGCGTAAGGACGTCACGTCTCTGAGCATGGTTGGTCCTGCGGATCCAGTTGGTCTCTGCGCAGACGTCCCTGTTTAAGGTGAGTCTTGCGGGTCCAACTGGGCTCTGCTGGGACCTACCTCTTCAAGTTGTGAATTTTAAATGAACTAAAGGAACTAGAAATTAAATATGTTATTAAAATTGTTTCCTAAAAAAATTAACAAATAACTTAAGAATAAAAAAAAAAGAAACAATTTATATTAGGTACACAACTTAATTGAATAAACATTAATTAGAAAGTATAAATATGTCTTTAACATCTTTCTTGATCAAACTGAATTAGGCTTTAGTACCTTTTGAAATAATTGAATTTTGTCCTTTTCAATTGTGCTTCTTGTTACACCATTTGATTTTATGTTATTTGGTCATATGATCACATGCACTAGTTGTTACAATAACGACCATAGCGCGATTAAACCATGCCGTTCATATCTGTTATGCTTAATGAACATTCAGTCACATTTTATTATGGATCAGTCCTATGATATATTTACATTGTTTACATAGACGTATGAAACGATGCTAGGATATTATCTAATTACTATTTAATGCAAGCACAAACTCTATACACTTTCATTTGGTTATCATATATTGTTCTGTCATGAGAACAACTGATATACACAAATTGTTCCTTTACAATTGGATTACATATATGGCACGATCATGCGAGCTCGTCGATAACGAAGAAATATAAACAAATTATGCAGCAAACCAATAACCCATTGTAAGCGACGAAGAAGAACGAATCAGGGGAACTAACTACAAACAGTAGACATATCAGAACAAGATTTGGAAACGAAAACCAATGATAATGGCGATCGATTAGCTCATGAGCTCCGAGATATATGGCAGCAAGGAAAACCAGTAACAATAAAGGACCCAGGTTGATCTCGGGCGCCATCTTTGAACGGATTTTGGTAAGATTTCTAAGTGAATTTGAAAGATGTTGTATGTTAGTTCATTGAGGTTAAATTATTGATAGAGGTAATCTAACTCAACAGTTATTAATCAAACTCTTTGATAATGATTTCAATTGATTTCTTTAGATTTGGATGTGTGTAAATTAATTATTGTTCTTCTTTACCTTCTTTTTCAAATCAAGCAACCCAAATAGTGGGAAGAAGTTGGTAGGGAACGATGGGCATAGTTGTAAAAATCTCGACCAGGTGCTGATGAATCGTTAGTCTCTAGTTAACCGCCTGACTAGCGATTACAAGACTGACAATGGGCATATTAAAGCCTTTTAATTTGTCTTACGTCGCATAAAGTTGAAAACTTTTAGGAGAAACAAAACCACGTTAACCGTAAAATGGTTAAGATTTGATGAAATGACATTCCAAACGTGCAAAAGTTAAGGCCTGGATAATTGCTTTTAATCAAATAGGGCATCTTAATTTTAATTTGAAGTTGTCGATTAACGATCAGTAGCATGTCACACGAGCAAAGAAGTCTAGATAACAAATGTGATGATTGTCCTAGTAACCAACATTTACCATTTATTTGACTTTTCATGTATCTTAAACGAGATCATGTAATAAAGCGTATGGTTTTTATGCAATGCTAAAAATGAGATCAAATCTGTTGGCATTGACCAAACCAAAATTTTCGCACCCTAGTTAGTAGTTAGTACATACAAGATATCAATGTTATGTCTCTCAAGAGTGGGTCCCACACAATTAACCTTCAATCGACTGTCCAGTACAAATCATATCAAAACTTGGGGATTTAGGTACTCAGTTGAATGTATCATAATGTTCCCACTCTTGAATAGTATCATATAATACATGAGCTTCACCTGCAACGATTTAGAATTAATTACACGACTGGTCCATGTGGTATGCATTGACTTTGGTCCCTAAGTTTAAAATATTACACCTTTGGATCAATAATTTGCGCAAACGTAACAGTTTTGGTCCCTAAGTAGACAAAGGTTAACTTTATTATTATTATTATTATTTTAAATAACCAGAATACCCCTTACTATTGAATATAAGAAAAATAAAAAACCTAAATCCTTTGGGGCGTTTGGTAAAAAAAATGCGCTAAATTCCAACAACAAATTTCTTCCAATTTTTAGTCTGGCACTTTCATTTTTATAAAATTATTAGCTCAAAACTTACCAACTAAGACGGCTTTTTCTTTAGATTCGGTTTTGAGATGCGCCTTAATACTTGCGTCCCCTTTCTCATTTCTCTGCAACATCACAAGTATAACCAGTTGTATTATTACTATAATTAAAAGAAAAGTTAAACGAGACTAGACCGTCAGTCGCACCTTTGGTACAAAAACACCATGATATAAAAGATGGGGAGCAGCATGAGAATTAATATTGATATAGCCAAGTAGAAAATGTTGGTATGTTTCTGCAAAAAAATAATATAATTAATCAGTTATACAAAATAAATATTTATACAGTGTGCATGACTTTGCTTTGCCATGTTAACCTTTTAGATTTGAGATAAACGCAACCCAAATTGACCCATACATCATTACACGGGTCAGAATTTTCACTCTTAAGCATATAACGTATGCTCATTGTGACCATTCTATAACATTTAGAATTCTAATGTCTAACATTTGGTAGACCTTGTTCATTAAACAAAACATATTAAATATATATTAAGGACAGATACAGTTTTGTCCTTTATGTATAAGGTAACTTGCAGATCGTGTCCTTTAACTTCAATAAGTACTAAATATGTCCCTGGAGTTCATATATTGTCACACTTTTTGTAATTTCCACCAACTATGGTTAAGATTTTCTGTTAGATTTTTTTAAATTAACCAACCATTTTGTCTTTACAACTATAGGACAATCGGTTCAAAACAATTCGCAACGGTAATTCTTTTATAAACATATATAAAAAGAATAAAAAAATGAAAATTACGCATTTTGCCCTTTAAATGTAAAGGTAAAACGGTCATTTTTTTCCAAAAAAAAAAACTAACAGGAAAAGCTATGTGGAAAGAACGAAAAGTGTGACAACAGATGAACTTCACATTCTGCAAGTTACACCATACATAAAGAAAGAAAACTGTAATTTACCCTAAATAATATAACAGTGAATGCTTAGTTTCTTACCCTTCCACCTCTAGCAAAAGGCTTGACGTTGCGTGAACAAGTATGCGCGTCACAAAATTGGCGCAAAAATAGTTCTGCAAGTAAATCATAAGGTCTTATTTAATGTAAATGGTAAAACAACATAAATATTTATATATACTAGAGGCAGCAAAATGGGGCGGTTGGGTAACGGGTCCAAACCGGGTCAAACCAATACGCTTTAGTATGATCGGGTGTGTCTCGTTTTGAGCTCTATTTCTAAAGCTCTAGCTCGATTAGTTTATTATTTAGTTATTAAGTTATATAACTTATTATTAATTTTTGTATTTGTTTAGTAACGATTTTTATACATAATATATATTATCTATTATTTTATCATAATATATGCATAATAATTAATATATAAATATGCATAAATCAAATAACAATTATATAAGTAATTAGCTCGTTAATGCTCACGAGCCATATCAAGCTTGATAAGTAAAGCCGGTGGCTCGGACTTGGCTCGCTTACTAAACTAGCTTGTTTTTAGGCTCGGCATTTAAGCTCGATTTGAGCTTTTAGTGAGACGATCTCGAGTAGCTCACAAGCGGCCTGGCTCGTTTAACCATTTCAATAAAATCTAATTTTTGAGTGAAATGATTTAGCAACGTTTGACATGTTTGACCCATTAGAGCTAAACGTTAAATGGTTACCATGAAGTCGACTTGCCGATGGACCCTGATGAACAGGAAAACAGCTGTCTGCAAGACTCTGTATTAAAATAAAACAACTAGTAATGTTAATCATAAACTTTTGTAATAAAAATTATATAAAATTAAGCAACTAACAACCTCACATAAGTGGCGGTTTCTTGCTGCAGCTGCAGGGTTGCATTTTGTTTTGGGAACAACAGAATTTCCTGCATGATCACAATGCAATGCGCCACATAGATCCGCCAAGCAATTATTATGACTCTGCGATTTTATAAAATATATATATGTTAGGATTAAACGCACACACGAAACTGAACACACACACGAAAGCAATAAACGAACACGAGGATTTAACGTGGTTCAGTCTAAACTGACCTACGTCCACGGGTGGCAACTAGGTATATCTTTATTGAGTGACAAATATTACAAGTACATAATGTTGTTTATATAGAGACTGAACTAGGGTTAGTAAATTATTATGCAAGAAATCTAAACCGGGCCGGGCTTGGGCCCGACCGCCCACACCCGTCTCCTCTTTTGACTTCATATAATAAACCGGGCCAACAAGGCCTACGAACCCAACAATCTCCCACTCGGAGGCCTTGAGTACTCTCGTCTGCACTCCTGATTGTACTTCTGTAATCTGAACATTAAACTTCTTCTAGTTGCCACCGCCTTCTCATCAATTAACCAGAAGGCCCGTTGAAGCTCCCCGGAGCTCCAACACGTCAGTCATGGCTGAAACTGCCCCTGACCCGTTCTTTGTCCCTACCGGCTCCCACTGTAACGAACTACCGGATCCTGAGATAACCTGAGAACAAACACTCTCCATATTCAGCAAGTAATTCATTGGAGAGACTTTTACAGCTGGAATACTGGTTTTCTTAATCCACTGTCGACCTGGAACTGTAACTGAAACACGACCTGTGCTCCCACTGTCACGATGTCCCCCAACTGATTTAACCTTCCTAGCTCGTTCATCCTGAATCTTCACTTTGGCTCTGGGTTTGTTACTTGCAAAACGAACCTTCTTCTGCCCACGAGATTCTGTGAACCGGACTTTGTCTTTCACCAAAACTGGATCCACTCCTTTCGGTGACATATCGACCATATACAACGAACCCATTTTCTTGCCACGAGCAACCACGAGATTCCCTTTGACTACTTTCCACTGCCCATTCCCGAACTTAACATCGTGCCCTTGGTCATCCAACTGCCCAACTGAAATCAAACGTTTCTTCAAACTTGGAATAACCCTCACGTCTTTCAAAGTCCAAGAAGTACCGGCTGAAGTTATCAAATCAACGTCTCCCATACCTGTAACCTCTAAAATATCATCATTCGCTAGTCGAACCTTTCCAAAATCCCCAAATTTAAGATTCTTCATCGTTTCACTACAGTGAGTGGCATGAAACGATGCACCAGAATCCATCACCCAAGCATCAACGCTACTCTCAACACTACAAACCAAAGCCTCATCACTACTGACCCCGTCATCTGTGTCGTCTTCTGTAACGTTCACCTCTTTCTTACCATTCGGACACTGATTCCTGAAGTGTCCTTTCTCTTTACAACCCCAACATTCAATATCCTTACGAGTCTTAGACTGACTCCTCTTCCTGCTCCCACTGCCTCGCTGTTTTCCCCTACCTCTACCTTCTGTGACTAGCATATTGCCTGATGATTCACCTGAACTTCTGCGTCTTGAATCTTCTCCCAGAATCAGATCTCGAATCCCATCGAAAGTAATATTTGTAGACGAACTACAAACTGCAGTCACTGTTTGCGACCAACTGTCGGGCAAAGAGGATAATAACAAGAGGCCTTGAACTTCATCATCAAACTTAATGTCAACTGACACTAAGCGGGACAAGATCGAATTAAGATTATTGATATGAGTTGTAACTGACCCACCCTCTTTCATTCTTGTTGTCACTAGCTCTCGGATAAGATAGACTTTATTCGCTGCCGAAGGCTTCTCATACATGTTGGATAGTGCGTCCATCATACCACGGGCTGTGGTTTCTTTCATGACGTTAAACGCCACATCTTCCGACAACGACAATGTAATACAAGCCCTAGCTTTCTTGTCTAACTTCTTCCAATCTGCTTCTGACAACTTTTCTGGTTTTTCATCCTCAAGCACTACATCCAAGTCTTTCTGACAAAGTAGTGCCTCAATCTGCATCTTCCACCAACCGAACTTCTGTATCGAAACCTTTCCGTCTTCTGCCATGGCAATGACTAAAACGAAAAACTGGATAAAACAGAGACAGACACAGCAACACGAGCCTGAACTTAACGATTGTTCTACTGAACTCTGTTAAAAAATCAACCTATTTATACGCAGCGGAATATCGAACTGAAAATCAGAAACTGAAACTTTAAACTGAAACGATAAAACCTGACAAACGCGGTTGGCACTGGTTCTCCGTTTCTTTAACGCTTCTTCTGACTTAAAACTGTTCTTCAACGAAAAATAGGATCTTTATTCAACTATTCTTGACTCGTACTTTGCAAAATAGAATCTCGACCCTTGCTTAAATGGATCTCGGGCCCAACAAAATAAACAAGCTAGACCCTCTCAAAAAATTAAACAATCTGGATAAAGTTGGTGGCCATTGAACTCCCTTGTCAACAAAATAATATTGTTTTTCCTTGTCTTTTCCTAGTCTGGCATGAATCTCAAGAGAAAAATAATAATACAAACCCTTCTTTTCTTCTCTGTTCAAACGCCACTAGCGGAAACAAAAGAGACAACCTGGAATCGAACAATACGATGCTTACAGCTTTCAAACGGAACCAACAAAAAAACGCAGATCGCGCGGGCTGGGTTTAGTAGCGGCGAAACGACGGCGGAAACCCTAACGGCGATCGGAAAACCGTAGGCGGCGGCGGAACCCTAGCGCAGTAGGGTGGCGGCGGCTGGATGGTTTGGCGGCGACTCGGCTGGTTCCCGTGTTCTTCGTGTGATCTCGAACCTAAGCTCTAGATACCACTTGTTAGGATTAAACGCACACACGAAACTGAACACACACACGAAAGCAATAAACGAACACGAGGATTTAACGTGGTTCGGTCTAAACTGACCTACGTCCACGGGTGGCAACTAGGTATATCTTTATTGAGTGACAAATATTACAAGTACATAATGTTGTTTATATAGAGACTGAACTAGGGTTAGTAAATTATTATGCAAGAAATCTAAACCGGGCCGGGCTTGGGCCCGACCGCCCACACCCGTCTCCTCTTTTGACTTCATATAATAAACCGGGCCAACAAGGCCTACGAACCCAACAATATATTTATTTCTGATGCAACAATCTAGTAAAAACAAGTTTTACCAAGCCCGCAGATACCCAAATAACAGCCATGGAAGGACTATTCAGTGAAGAATTAAAAACAATTACAACGCTGATGTGGCGGTCTTAACAGGTTACGGGACAGTGTTGACCAAAACCAAATTTTGTCAAGATTTTTTTCAAAGTATTTGAGAGTCTCTAATAGGGATGTGCATGAAACTAATCGAAAAAACCGAACCCAATCAAAAACAGACAATTTGGATTTTTATTTTCCTGTAAAAACCAAACTATCGGTTTGGTTTCGATCTTGCGTGTAATTAAAAGCGAACAAAGCAAACGGACCGAATTTATGGACTTTCATTTTAATTTTGAATTTTAACTAATTTATAAGAATTCCCAAATGTATAATAATTAATTAACTATTAGTTAACAAAAAGATTCAGGCACACAATGTTATGTCCAAATTCATTTATTTTGAACCAATTTTTTTTCCGTCCCAAAATTTTAAGCTCATATGGTTTTAAAAAACTCAAAAAAAAAACTTTCGGTTTGAGCCCAAAACCGACCCATGCACATTCATAGTCAGTCTCAAATATGATTACAAAACTTACAGAACTGCATTTACAAGTTAACTTTTGAACAAAATAGGTTTATGCATATAAATACATTTCGAGCAAAAAATTATAAAAGTTTTGATATGACAGATTGCACATACAACATTTAGAAGATTGTTGTGCCTGTTGTCAAAATGCTGATCAAGAAATTTCTCTGCACGAAAGCTTTTCTTACAATATCCACACCGCCATTCATTTACATCCACATGAATCTTGTGTTCTTCTTGATCCCTAAATATGTCATTATTGGGATGAAGCTTACACTTATGTGACATCTGGTAATTTTCTTGTTCCACAAATGGAATCAAATACTGCAAAATAAAATAAAGTAAGAAGAATATGCTTACTCATTTAAATTAAATGATCAAAACATAGTTCACTTGTGAATATTGATCACGGTCAATATCAATAGCAGATGCCATCTGAATGTAAATAATTATTGATGGTGAAATAGTAAATAGTTATATACCTCCTCTATAATTTTGTGTGCAGTTCTACTTCTTTCTCTAGAACAATGGACTTCATCAGCATGTTCTTCTGAACTCTGGAGCAAAGAAAATTTTATTGAAACTAATAAGCGGAATGGCTTAAGTTGTGATTGATGTTTTGAAATCAATGACACATGCATGTTCCACATATATACAATAAAACAACACACGTACCCAATATAAATCATACTCATAGCAGAGATACTGACAGGGTCTAGAGAGGGTGTGATGGGCAAACCTTCTTTTTTACGTGAACGATATAGAGTCTAGTAATCCAGATGACATAAAATGAACCTAAGAGAATCCGAGCAAACAACCATACGAAAGTACTGATAGTGGAAAAGTGCACTACCAGTTACATACAGCAATGAACGTACTATAGAAGCTACAGATAACAAAGAAATGAGATAGAAAAAATAACCACTAACCCTTATGCAAGTACCTTATACACTCTCCTAAAAAGGTTTATACATCGAGACTAAACTAAGATAAATGATAAAATACAGGAAAAGCTAAAGCCCCAAGACAAATCCAAGACGGGACTATACACTCCCAAAAAAGTCCATAACCCTAATACTTAATCTCCAAGAGCTCCTATCCCAGATCATGTCCTTAGATTGCAAATCCTGTCTAATCCACTCATGTCAGTTTGGGCCTGCCTCTGCTCCTCCCCCCATCTATTGTGAGGGTTTTCATGGTTCTTACTGAAGTTGTAATTTGTCTCCTCTTCACATGCCTAAACCATCTCGATCTCCACTCTCTTATCTTATACAAGATACATGCTACATATATGCATACAAGAAAAGGACCAAAAAAGATCATCACCAACTCATTTTTCTTGTTTCTACCGAAGTGACAAAAATATCAAAATTCAATACTTTCATCCTGAAAATGCTCAAAGTCACATGCTTCACATAGCTATCTTATTCGAGGCGTTTAGGCTCCTCAATATCCTAATTCTCAACAACTTTAAATCTGATGAAATTCAAACTAAACCTATCAACTTTATGTTGTCTTTATAAACTCCATAAAGTGCAGATTTTTCCAAATAAAAGCTATTGCTTCTTAACAACAATGAGTTCCAAATACAAAACCCTAATAAAATTATATATAATAAAAATCTATTAACAGAAAACAACCATAAGATCTCCTATAATACCATCAAATTAAGCTTCAAAATTCATCAAAGAATAATCAATAACAACAATTTCAAACTCCGAATAATCTCAATCAGCTGTACTTCAGATCAATTGAAGATTAAAAGCTTAATATAATCACAAACACAATTAGATGAAATTAAACCTAGAAATTGAACTGATCGGATAAATTGGGGGAATAATAATAATACCTCTGAAATAGCGAGTATTGATTGTAGAGAAATGAATAAGACGATGAGTTTACATGCAGCACTCGTCATCGTCATCGTCATCTGATCGTTTGTTTGTTTATGCTGGATTTTGGCAAATTCAACAGGGAGATAGAAAAAAGATTTGTTAAAAGTTTATAGAAATGGATGAAAAATGTTACAAAGTTGAAGGGTCAAAATGTATTTCTTTGTTTTTCTTTGTGGTCCTTGAAGTTTTCAAAGTTCTTTTAAAATTGGTATCACACAATAGTTGAAGTAAATATAAAAATACTAGTTTTTATCTCTTGTTTTATGGGGTTATTTTATAATATTCGTTTCTAGTATTTATATATATTTTTTGGATTTTAATTTTATTTATTTTAAGAAAGTTAATAATATAGGATTTTCATATCAAATATTTAGTATATCCCTATTTTATAGGATTTTAAACCGATTTCTACATACATAATCGATTTTAATCTGATTCAGTTTCGGTTTGTTTTTCGGATCAATTCAGTTAATCAATTCTTTTGCCCACCTACTTTATGTGTGGTAGTGAGACAGGTATTGGTCACCCTGTCGTTCAAAAAAAAAGATACTGGTCACCCAACTTATGAAAAAATTTTAACAGCAAATCTTTTTATACGTAGGTTTACTATAATGATTGATTCTGGCTACACAAAAATCAAAAACATGTTTGTTGAACATTATTGCAATATAAAATATCTTTTTATTTCAATAAATCAATGCATTTATATTTTTTAAACTTTTTGCCCTTTTGAGACAATGCTATTTATCTTTTATAGTTAAGCTTTGAAGGATAGATCATGTGCTTGAAATTAATCAATGTAACATTATTTGATTATAAAATATCTCTTTATTCTTATCATACTTTATGTATGGATCATGAGGTAATTATGTCTTTCTATTTCATCTTTGAGTTCTCAATTTAGGTATTTCATCTTCAATGTTTTGTCTAAACAAATACAAACTAGTTTTTTCTTTTTACTTATTTGTTTTTTTTGATAATTACTAAACAAATCTTAATTAGTCTTTCATAGAAGACAAAAGATATCATAGAATGGGAATTGACAACAACTAAATGGGTTTGGAAATCCGTTAACGCGACACGGTCAGTTTTTTTATTAATAGGGTATTAGCAGGTGACTTTTATTGTAACTTGACTTCCCAAATTACATAATGTAGAGTAGTTAAGAGTTGTTTACAAATGCTAACTAAAACCCATTTGTAATTTAACTAGCATGTCCTAAAAATGTTAATCACAGATGAAAGAAATGAAAATTATTGGCAAGTACCAAGTATGCAAATACCCAAACCAATGACCATTGATGGAAGTAGCTAGGTACATTTTCTGTTATGACTTAAAATTTAGACATAAGACTTGTTACCAATTACCATTGATGGAAGTAGCTAGGTACATGTTCTGTTATGACTTAAAATTTAGGCATAAGACTTGTTTACCCTCTAAAACATAAATAAATAAGTATATAAGTAAATACATATATGAACAAGATTATATACTTATGGACCACATGCGATGCATGCTAGCAAGAGGAGGGCGGAAGAAACACCATCCTCTTTAAGATGGGAGATGCTTCTCTTGAACTTGGCGGTGTTGCCTTTGTTATATTGAATTATTGCCTCTTTCTGAATGACTGACTTCCGGTGGTGGTGGTTATGATGATGATTTTTACTTGTTTGTTTTTGAGTTTTCTTTGTATGCTCTAACTTTGAAACCATCTTGTCAAACCCTTAAATTTGTTACTTTTGAGGATTCTATGTGCTGATGTGAATAGAGAATTAGAATCCAAGGTTTATATAGGCAATTAGGCTAACTATGATTTTGGTGTGAAGTTACACTTCTGCCCTTGAGGGACAATGGCATTTATTTTTTAAAGTTTGATTTGAATGGTGGATCATGTGCTTGGGATAAATCAATTCAACATTATTTGATTATAAAATATCTCTCTATTCTTTTTTTTTAATAAATATATATTTATTCTTATCATATGTTGTGTATGGATCATGAGATATTTATGTTTTTATTCTTCATTGAGTTCTCATATGAGGAGGATAAACTTAGGAATTCCATCTTCAAAGTTTTGTCTAGTCATATACAAGTATTTTTGTTTTTTACTTATTTGCTTTTTAGTAAAATCTTATATTTTTTTATAAAAATATTATTAGGTAGTGTTTGGTATACAGAAATGATAAATGAAATAAACTTGGTCATCGTTTTGTTAATAAATAGAATGAAATCACTTATTACACAAGAAATCACATTTCCATTAAACACATCAAAACAAATCATCTGCACCGTTTATTTTATTCCCTATTTCACCATACTTTCTCGACATTACCATCATCACCGTCGCTGCCGACAACCCAACACCACCACCAAGACATTTATCTTAGAAAATGTGATGTTGGCTTCTCCAAGGGCAGTCCATTTATCAACATTGACTATTTTGTTAGTTGATTTTAACTTCTTTGTCACAAATTATCTATTTTTGTGGAAAAGTCAAGTGTAATAGCAAATATATTTCGACAAATCTATTATTTTAAAATCAAATGACAACTTAGTTTAAGTTTCCATAACTATAAGTAATTTAGTAAGAGCGCCATTTCTTAATACGAACTGAAACTTACATCTAAGGTGAAGTTTGGATTAAGCACATGTCTCAATTGTTTAATATATAAACCGTGCTTGTGGAAACTAAAAGTAAACATTTTTACTTGTATAAAATTAAATTAAAGAAATTAAAAAGTATAAAATTAAATTAAAGAAATTAAAAAGTATAAAACAAAAAACTAAACCAACCAACCTAATTACCACCCATTGGACAAGTTAACAACTTGTTTATGATGTTAAATTGTTTCGGCTTGTCAACCCGTTTGATCCTATAAGTAGACGTGTTGTTATAAGGCCATGTTTCAGTTACATTGTTTTTAATGTGTCTGAATTAGAGTTAAAATCTTTGATAGAATTACATTATACGTGTCATGATTTGGCCGTCAATTCAGCTGGCATAATTTACATTGGATAAATTAGTTTAATGACCGTCACGAGTGGACAATATCACTGTTAAAGGTAGTTACTCTCGGTGATCCGTCCTGATCCGTCAAACACGAATAGCACGAGCTGGTGATACTTTTCTTTTCTCTAGTATTGTAATAGTACCAAGTTTTATATCAACGTGTTAGCTAATCTTGTTCTAGTATAACATGCCTTTGCATTTTGCTTCAGCTAAATTTTGTTCAAAGTATAACGTATGATGAGTAGTTAAATTTCTAAAGATTTTGTTGATCGTAGGGTACATCATTGTAATGCAAGGCCATGCCATATATATACTTATGACTTAGAAAAGCAAGGGGGTCATACTCATGTTGTTCAAATACATATGTATAATTGCCCACATAAACAGAGTGTCACAAGTACACAACATTCAAAATATATCCATACTATAATGTTTGAACATTTAAAAACGTTTAAAAAAATGAACAAAGAAAAAGAAAGCATAAATAACCCCCAAAAATCCTCACCTTCTTCCCACAAAAACCTAACAATATGCATGGCCACACGTATATTCACATCATAGTAACCATCCATGCATACACTTGACTCGATCTCAAGTTCCTCATTCAAACTCTAAAAAAAGTAATAAGAGACACTATATAAATGTATAGTTGGATCATAATCAACGTGCCTTCACGACCTCAATCTACATAGTTGATTGAGTGTCACCAGTTATATATCTCTTTCATTGTTTACACTCCATAATTAATACGTTCATTTTAATATATAAGACAAGAGAAATGGAAATCAGTAAGTCCATTCTTTACTTTCTTTAGTTTTGATTCTAGGAGTTGCGGATAGCTTCGATTACCATGAGAAAGAACTCGAATCGGAGGAAGGCTTGCAAGGCATGTACGAGAGGTGGAGACACCACCACAAAGTGACTGAGAAAAGCCCCGAGCGGTTCAATGTATTCAAGTACAACGTACACAATATTCACAGAATAAACAAACAGAACCTACCATATAAGTTGGTGATAAACCACTTTGCTACCATGACCACCCATGAGTGGAGGAACACCTATGCCGATTCGAAGTCTCACCACATCAAGGCACTTCTCGGAATTCATAATAACTACAACAACAACTTAACCACGACTTATGGTCATGTTGATTTTAACAGTCTCCCACCAAGAATAGACTGGAGGGAACATAACGCCGTCACCCTTGTCAAGAGTCAAGGGCAATGCGGTAACATATTTATTTACTCATTAGTGGTTTGTGGTTATAATTTATCTTTGTAATTGACATACGTTAATTTAGAAGATTTAACTAAGAAGTTATTGTTTCATATGACTCTAGGTGGTTCAACAACTTGATTACTAAAAGTACATTGAAATGATTAATACTAAACCTACAATTAATATATGTTGAAATAGTAACTTTAGATATTATACTTGTAATGATATGATGTTGTAACACAAATAGTTGTCTACATTTAAAACAGTAATGTTATGTTTTTTGTAATGACGTATCTAACACAAAATGTTTATAACTATGTTTGGTGTTGAGTTTTACAGCAAGTTGTTTTGCATTTGCTTCGGTGGGTGCAATTGAAGGATTAAACTCCATAAGAACCGGACAACTCATAGGCTTATCTGAACAACAAATTCTAGACTGTGATTTAAGTGAGAGAACCCAAGCTTGTAGCGGAGGTTTAACATGCGGTGTATGCGATTGGGTCGTAGAGAATGGAGGTTTAGCTACGGAAGAGTTCTACCCTTATACCGGCAAAAAGGAATTCTGCGATAGAGCCAAGGTACAAACAAACTTTTATATAAGTCCAGCAATGCTAACTTGTTATACATGTTGGGTTTCAACGGTGGATCGGAACGAAAACGGTCAAATACATAAAACCCGTTTTAGTTAATAATTATTTCGTTTCGATAGATATTAATCAACATTAATATATATGTATAAACGAACTATAAAACGCAGCGGAATATAAACGATTAACACGAACCAAAAACCGAAACCCAAAACCCGGATCCGATTACAACTAAGTACGAGCACGAATAATAAATAATAAACAACCATAGATCTAGTTTGTCGATATACCTCAGTTATCGAAACCGGGAAGACACCGAGGCTTAACGAAAGTGCTAGACTTGACACAATCAAACGACCCGCGAAAGATCCGGCGGCGGCAGCTGAAGGCGGCGGCGGCGGAAATTCCGGCAGGTGGTGTGGCAGCGGCTAACGGCGTCAGACAGCAGTGGACGACAGCGGACAGCAGCTCCACCCAGTGCACAGCAACAACAGCGAAGAACGTGGCTGGAAAAGGGGCTCGCCGGAAAATCGGGCTCACCAGAAAATAACCAGGTCGCCGGAAACTTGCTGCAACTTGCGGCTGAACCAAAATAGACACCAACAGCTCGTACAGGACGTCGGTGGTGGTTGTGGTGACCAAGGGACGGCTGTAATAAGTGAGTGGTGGCCGGAATCGACTAGGCGGAAAACCGACTTGCCGGAAATCGGTGCCGGAGGCGGCGGCTGATGAGATGGTGATGATTAGGGTTATGTTTTTGTAAGGTCTAAGTTTAATAATACTACCATATACTATATATAGTAATATTATTAGGGTTTAAGCAAGTTAAACCAATTGAGCTTGAGCCCAATTAACTAAACAAATCCTTTAACCATCATCCGGTCCATCTAATAGATTGTGTCGGGCCCAATAAACATTTTAGTGGGTTTATAATTCGTTAACCCCCGGTGTAACTCATACCCGGTCACATTCGGGTCGGTCGCGTTGACTTGACCCGAACCGACCATTAAATCCAACAGTCTCCCACTTGGACGGATTTGGGTCAAGTATCACAACGCAAACAGCTAGAGGCGTTCTAGCTACACATAGCTGTCCCCAACCAAATATGACATTTTAAATCCATAACCAAAGTATCTTGGAATACCTTATTGCAACATAATAAATTTATAGTAATCGTTGTCATCTATCCTTTCTGTATAAGACATCAATTGAGCAATGAGACATGGATCAAATCAATCTCATATAGTGTTCAATTATTGTAGTTCTCGATATAGAGTCAAAGTGGTCCAATCAAACATACAGTAAGTTTGGGTGAGGCCTCACACTTTACCAGTTTGAATCAACGAGGGCGCCAATATGTCTAACTGTTACATTTTAATGTAAGAGTACATAATCTCATCTTCACTACATACAACTCCCACCGAACTCTAGAACATTTCCAACTAATGCCTTTATGGCTGGCAGTTACGCAACAGTGGTTGACATGATCAAAGAATATTCCTCGGTAAACGAAAGTTCTAATATGTATCTCAAGTCTAAGGATACTAAATGAGCATACTATTATCAAAACATCTTATGATCAAGATCCATGAAGATGATTTGATGCGAGTTACATCCAACGTCATTCATAATGAGGTCTGTGAGTTTGGAAGTCAACTGCTTGAGTCCAAAGTCAGAATAGTCTTAGTTCAGAATCGTTCCCACGAGTCTGGCCGACTACGGATAATTTAGAATACAATATTCACGGATTAAACGTATTAAAATGAACACAACTGTATTATTCAACGTTTGCATTTACCCATTAAATCAAAAGTGAACAGAGAAGTACAACTGATTAAACGTCCATACATCCAAATACTAAATCAAAATAAATCACTAGCAAGTCTAAGCCCGATAGCATCTCTATGTTGATCATGCTTGTCCTGAGTCATCGGCTTAGTGAACGGGCCAGCTAGATTTTGATCTGTGTCTACTTTGCTTATCACGATGTCACATCGCTCCAATATTTCCCGAATAAGATGGAACTTCCTTAGAATATGCTTGGTTCTGTGATGAGACCTTGGCTCTTTGGCTTGAGCAATAGCACCTGTGTTATCACAGAATATCTCGATTGGTTTGTGAATACTTGGAACCACATCGAGATCGGTGATGAACTTCTTCATCCAAGCAGCCTCCTTAGCAGCATCTGATGCAGCTATATATTCGGATTCGGTGGTAGAATCCGCCACTACACTCTGCTTGGAGCTCTTCCAATAAATAGCTCATCCATTTAGAGTGAAAACGAAACCCGACTGTGAGCGAGAATCATCTCGGTCAGTCTGGAAGCTAGCATCAGTGTAACACTTTACAGTGAGCTCCTCTTCCACTCCCCCAAACACCAAGAACATGTCTTTGGTCCTATTCAAGTACCTTAGAATGTTCTTCACAGTAGTCCAATGGGCAATGCCAGGACTCTGTTGAAAACGACTGGTCATGCTTAAGGCATACGAGACGTCAGGTCTAGTACACAACATAGCATACATGATAGAGCCAACCGCAGAAGCGTATGGAATTGCTTGCATACGTTTAGATTCAATGTTCGTTACGGGAGATTGCGATTTGCTCAACACGGTTCCCTTAGTCATTGGAACAGCTCCTTTCTTGGAGTTTTTCATTGAGAAGCGTGCCATTACTTTGTCTATGTAAGTACTTTGACTTAGCCCTAGAATCCGCTTAGATCTATCTCTATAGATCTTTATTCCCAGAATATATGCGGCTTCTCCAAGATCTTTCATTGCAAAACAAGATTCCAACCATTGCTTAACTTCCTTATGCATAGGAATGTTGTTTCCAATGATCAGTATGTCATCCACATACAAGATGAGGAATGATATAGTGCTCTCACTGGCCTTTCTGTAAACACAAGGTTCATCTTCATTTTTGACAAAACCAAACTCTTTGATTTTCTCGTCAAAGTGAAGATTCCAGCTTCGAGATGCTTGCTTAAGTCCATAAATGGACTTGTTCAATTTGCAAATCCTATTAGGATATTTTGGATCGACAAAACCTTCAGGCTGAACCGTATAGACATCTTCAGAAAGATGTCCATTAAGAAAAGCGGTTTCGACATCCATTTGCCATATCTCATAGTCATAGTATGCAACAATGGCAAGTAATATCCTAATTGACTTGGTCATAGGAACGGGCGAAAAAGTTTCATCATAGTCAACACCTTGAGTTTGAGTGAAACCTTTCGCGACTAATCGTGCCTTGTAGGTTTGCACATTTCCATGCATGTCGGTTTTCTTCTTGAAAATCCATTTGCTCCCTACTGCCCGACTATCGGGGGTAGCTCAACCAAGTTCCAAACTTGGTTATCATGCATGGATTGCATATCTGCGTTCATAGCATCTTGCCATTTCTCGGATTCCGGATCCAAGATAGCAGATTTGTAGTTAGTAGGCTCATCGCCAGACTCGGCTACTAATAAGACTTTGGGACCATCTAGATGACATAAGTATCTAGAATTTGGTACGGGAGTCCTACTACTTCTGCGAACGCTTGTGTTCACGTCTGATGTATCAGCAACAACAACTTGTTGATCAGACTCTCCAAATTATCCATAGAAGGAACAACGCGTATTATCCATAGAAGGAACAATATTTATTATCCATATACAAGGAACCCTATATATTATCCATACAAGAAACCCTATATATTATCTATAGAAGGAACAATATTTATTATCCATACAAGGAACCCTATATATTATTCACAGAAGGAACAACGTTTATTATTGTTGGTGCATAATGTCAGTAGTTCATAGTCTAGTGTCTGTAATCGAGTCTGTAATGTTAATTATGTTTTATATATGTTTTAAGCGAAGTTGTTAACAAGTTCGCCTAGGCGAACTTGTTAGTCAAGCGAAGTTATGGACAACTTCGCCTGAACATGCCATGCGAAGTTGTCGTGTATTTATATACCTAGCTTACGGCTTGGTTAGGCAGTAAAAAAATCAGTTGTTTGTGTTAGTTTGTTCGAGTTGTTACGAGAGCTGTAACGTGTGTCTGTAACAGTGATATTACATCACGTGTTTGAGTTATTATATAACGTGTGTTCGTTTCGTGTGTTCGTGTGATTCGTGTTCTATACTTGTAACGATCTACGCAGGGATTCCGCACCTGAGTTGATCGAGATATCTCGTGCGATCCGTCCAGGGAACCTACAATTGGTATTAGAGCATGATAATTACTATTAGGCTTATTCTCAGTTTTAGTAGGCCTTACACCTCTGAATCGCTGCTTCATAGGGCAATCTGCAACTAGGTGCCCTAATTGATTACACCTAAAACAACACCTATGCTCAACCTTTTTATCAACCGGTGTTTTAGATGTCGAGGCTTTATTACCGCCCGTTCGTCTCACATATGGTGGGACGTACGGGTTTAGTGGAGTACTCTTTTTATTCGTCTTATCTTTCTCTCCACCATTGGGTAATACCACCTCCTCTTTTGCCTTACCAGACTTGGATGACTTATCCAAATCCGATGAGACTGGACTTGGATCAGAAATTTTAACACTTGAAACAGGCGAACTTGTTTCGCCTCCACTAACATTTGGTTCTTTACAAGTTACTTTAACTGGTACTGTCTGAGCAACCTCAAAGTCAACAGATTTCTGAACACTAGGGTTAAAAGTGTAATTGTGATTATAAGGTGGTGGAACCTCATGATAACCGATTCCTCCTCTCTTAGCAGAGGAACCTTGATCACTAACAAGGTGATCAAGAATAGCAGAGGAATTTCTGAACTGCTCTAGTTTTCTATTCAGTTCCACCACTTTTACCTGGTGATCAGCAATCTGTTTTTCTCTATCAGCAATTAGTTTGGTTTTTTCTTCCAAAACTTCATAGCTTAAATCAATCACTTCAATTTTTTCAGCAAGTTTTGATTTTAGACTTTTAACATCTTTTTCACAAGCTTTTATTTTGACTTTATAGCTATTTTCTCTTGCTTTTGTAAAATGATGATCTTCTTTTAGGGTTTTAAATTCAGCATCCAACCTAACATACTGATCGGTTATAGTTGCTAAATGCTCAGACAAGTTTTTCACATTTAGAACATGTAGGTTTAGAACCTACCTCAGAGAGCTGGTCTTTAACATCTGCCATGAAAGCTTTTTCTTCTCCGGTAACCTTCTCACTTTCTTCAGTTTCAACCTTCGCCAAATTTGCCTGCTCAAAAGTTTCTTTAGAATGCAGGTTCCAGTTGTATTCACCATCTTCTCTGGACATCATGGCACTATAATCTTTTCTACCCTCATTATGCTGTGTAGACTTTCCTTGACCACGTTCTACACGCTCATTCCTGCACTCCTTAGCAAAGTGGCCGTTTTGCTGACAGTTGTAGCATCTCACCTTCGTCTTGTCAAACCCTGGCTTTCCACCGACAAACTTTCTTCCGGTCTTTCTCATAAACCGCTTCACTCTTCTTACGATCATAGCCATCTGCCATTACAGATCCATTTCCTCCAGATCATCAGCATCAATCTGGTCATAGTCTTCATCCAACATAGCTGGATCAACAATCTTCCCTTGAATGTAGTTCTCATAGGAAGCAATAAAAGAAGCATAGAGACCAAACTGCTCTTCAGCAGACTTGACACTCATAGGCATCTTGGAGTAGTTGTTGCTGGGAATACTTGGAGAGCAACTACTCTTGCTTACCTGGGGTTGAGAACCACTCGATCCACCTACTACATAGCAAACATCACCATTTGTGTTGACTGACACATGACCCTCATGTGATGAGTTTGCGCCCGACTCTCCCTTCGAGTAGTAGGCAGCAGATTCAGTCTTCGATCCTGAGCTAGTGTTGACTTTAGCTCCATACATACCTGGATCTTGAACCTGATCCATAGGTGTCTCCTTTCTGACCATATTAAGCTCAAAGGTTCGGAGCTTGTTAACTGCCGTTTCTAGATCATATGTGGGAAAGTCTTTGTCTTCCCTCATCAGCACAGTGTACATCTCCCATTTTGGTGGGAGAGCATCTAGAAGCTTCTCAACTATTTCTTCTTCTCGGTAGGAAATTGAATAGTTGCTCAATTCAGTCATCAGATGGTAATATCGAGTGATAATATCATCTAAAGATTCATTCTTCAAATACTTGAAGACTGAGAACTGGGTTTTGAGCAATTTTATCTTTGAAGCACGGATTCCTACATTCCCTTCAAATCTGTTCTCAAGAGCTTCCCAAAGCTCTCTTGCTGACGTGTACTTTCTAAACGTATGAAGGATCTCTTGTGGAAGAGCCATAGTAATAGCAGCATGAGCCTTGCTCTCGGCCTCATACATCTTTTTCTCTTCTTCTTCCATTTTGCTATACTTTTTGATTTGATCACGACCTTCATACTCCATAACTGGTGGAATATAACCATCCTGGATGCATACCCACATCTTCGCATCCTGGTATTTGACGTATTGTATGAACCGATCCTTCCATGCAACGAAATCGGTTCCCTTCATCAATCTTGGGGCCTAGTAGCTGACCCTGCTTCAACTTCCATCTTCACTAACTCAGAGATGTAAATCGACGACATCTTTCCCGAAAAGTAAGAAACCCGAAAAAAATCAAAAAATTTTCTGAAAAGTACTGTAGGCGAAGTTACGGATAACTTCGCTTAAGCCTTAACTTCGCCGCTGATTAACTTCGCTGAAGAACTTCGCAGATGATTAACTTCGCTTAAGGTAAGCGAACTTAGGAGGTAGGCGGAGTTGTAGAGAACTTCGCTGAGTTAGGCGAACTTGAGAAGGTAGGCGAAGTTGTGGATAACTTCGCTTAACCTTATATCTTCGCCGAAACCCTACGTATCCTGACGGCAACTTCGCCTGATGAACACGGACGTTTTTGCAGATCTGAAATCTGGATTTTACGAGGTTTTTGACGGTGCAAAGGCTTGAATACGATGGTAGGAGGTAAGATTGACTCAAAAACACAGAAAACACGTCCCGCGAATAGTCGAAACGGGACGATTTCTACACCCGCGTGAATATCCCGAACCACACAATCGAGCAAATGCTCTGATACCAATTGTAGTAATTAACATGCTGCTAAAAATGAAAACCATTCAAAATTCAAAAATGTGACTAATTCAGGTTTTCATAGAAACAAATCTCAGTTTTACACTGCTAATAACCAAACCACAAGCTATAATTCTTTCAATTCACAAAGGTTTGGAAGGCCTCACAATCAATCTTCAAGGAGATATCCTAATAGGACTTACAGGAATTATCCAGAGACTAACTTTGGAAAGCCAAAGTTTAGGATGTATAGATCCAAGACCAATTGGTCTTGGGTCCCTAGATTCTAATCTTTTGCTTTATTGTGCAGGAACAGTTGAACAGGGCTGCCAACAATCTTTGGGTTGTGGATAGCGGCTGTTCCCGGCACATGACGGGTAACAAATACTTGTTACACGATTTGAAACCTGTTCAAGGAGGGAGAGTGAGCTTTGCCGGTGAAAGTGGTGGCAAGATTACAGGAATGGGAACGGTGTCGAACGGAAAGATGACATTGGAGAAAGTTAACTTTGTAGAAGAATTGAAGCACAATCTGCTGAGTGTGTCGCAGATCTGTGATAAGGAGTACACCGTACATTTTACAAAGAATGAGGCGATTGTGTTGCAACCTGGTTTTCAGTTACCAGAGGAGTGGATTGTGATGAAAGCTCCACGTGAGAGGAATACGTATGTTATGGATATGAGGTCGACTGAAATGGCCACGGAAGAATCATGTCTTATGACAAAAGCGAGCGAATCGGAGTCCGAATTGTGGCATAGGAGAATGGGGCACATTCATCTTCGGAAGATGAACCACATTGTCAAGAATGGACTTGTGCTGGGCGTTCCCTTGAAGAGTTTCAATTTTGAAGATAAATGTATAGCGTGCAAGAAGGGAAAGCAGCACAAGAAATCCCATCTCACCAAGAAAGTCAATTCAATTGTCAGTACCCTAGAATTGCTTCACATGGATCTCTTCGGTCCCGTGAATGCAAAAAGTCTAGGAGGTACTTCTTATTGCTTGGTGATCACTGATGATTACTCACGATATTCGTGGGTATATTTCCTGAAATCAAAAGATGAAATTGCTCAGATGGTGAAGAATTTGTTTACCAAAGTTGAGAACGTTATGGATAAAAGGGTTAAGTTCATCAGGAGTGACAATAGAACGGAGTTCAAGAATTTTGAGATGGAGATCTTCTGCCTTCAGAAAGGGATCGAACACCAATACAGCGCTCCGTATACACCGCAACAGAATGGAGTGGCTGAAAGGAAGAATAGAACATTAATTGAAGGAGCCAGAACTATGCTGGCTGATTCAAAGCTTCCTGTGGTGTTCTGGGCTGAAGCTGTTGCTACAGCCTGCTATATCCTCAATAGAGTCTTGATGGTTAAAAGACTTAATAAAACGTGTTATGAGCTTATGCATGGGAGGAAGCCCAACTTGAGTGGTCTTGAACCATTCGGGTCCCCTTGTTCGATTTTAAAGACAAATTCTAAATTTGGTGAAGTAGCCGATGAAGGAATCTTAGTCGGTTATGTTGTTGGGACTCCAAACAGACGTGTCTTTAATACATCGACCAGCAAGGTTGAGGTGGTGTGTAACACCGATATCACAGGTTACCAACCGCCAAAACCGAGCAACGGACCTGCTGAGTTTTTCGACTATGATAGACTTTTTAAGTCTTTTAATATACCGTTTTTGGATAGTGCAGAAGAAGAAGAAAGAGTTGCTACGAAGATGATCCTTGATGAGGAAGAAAATCTAGTGCAAAGACAGCTGTTTGATAAATGTCAACCTTCCTCATCAAATGCTGTCAATACCCCTGCTGCCTCGACTGAAGAAGAATTTTTCAATCCGTTTCACTCTCAGCAAGAAACAATCATTGACGAGCTCTCTTCTAACTTGGAAGACAATCTGCATGTCGGTTCGTTCCGACCACGAGAATTCATAAAGATCACCCTTTGGAGAATGTGATTGGTGATGTGTCCTCCGGTGTACAAACAAGACGTAGCTTGAATGAGCACACCTGTGCTTACACAAGCATTAAGGAGACAGGCATAATCAACGAATGCTTGTACACCTGCTTTATCAGCCAGATTGAACCGAAGAATTATCAAATGGCTCTCAAGGACAGCTCGTGGGTCGAAGCTATGCAAGAAGAGTTGGCTCAATTCAAGAAAATGGAAGTTTGGACTTTGGTTGAAAAACCAAAGAATGTGCATGCGATAGGCACAAAATGGGTGTTTAAGTGCAAGAGAGATGAGAAAGGGATTATCATAAGAAACAAGGCGAGGCTAGTCGTTAAAGGTTTTAATCAACAAGAGGGGATTGATTATAATGAAGTGTTCGCTCCTGTGGCAAGGTTGGAAGCCATTAGATTGTTTTTGGCGTTCGCTACTTATAAGAAGATGAAGGTATTTCAGTTGGACGTGAAGAGTGCGTTTCTGAATGGGAAAGTTGATGAGGTTGTGTATGTTGAGCAACCTCCGGGTTTTCCTGACCTAGACTTTCCCGACCACGTGTACAAGTTAAGAAAGGCGTTGTATGGACTTCATCAGGCACCTCGTGCCTGGTACTCAACTTTATCAGATTACTTGCTTGAAAATGGGTTTGAAAGAGGGAAGATTGATAGCACGTTGTTCTTCAAGAGAGAAGGAAGCGACTTCCTGCTGGTGCAAGTCTACGTGGATGACATTATCTTTGCTGCATCAAAAGTCTCCATGTGTCAGAAGTTTGAGGCTGTCATGAAGAAAAGGTTTGAAATGAGTGCTATGGGTGAACTAACTTTCTTTTTAGGATTGCAGGTTGATCAGAAGAAGGATGTGATGTTCATTCATCAGACCAAGTATGTCCATGATGTGCTCAAACGCTTCAAGATGGAGGACAGCACTCCATTCGACACTCCAATCTGCGTCAATCACAAATTGGGTGCTGAGTCAGACGGTGATGCAGATGTGGACCCAACTCAGTATCGGGCTATTATAGGTTCTTTAATGTACTTAACTGCTTCTAGGCCTGATATAATGTTTGCTGTTTGTCTTTGTGCACGCTTTCAGGCAAACCCAAAAGAATCTCATCTGAAGGGTGTGAAGAGGATACTGAGGTATCTCAAGGGCAAACCGAAGCTGGGGTTGTGGTACCCGAGAGGAGGAGACTTGGAGCTAGTCGCTTACACAGATTCTGATTATGGAGGGTGCAATCAGAGTCGGAAGTCAACAACTGGAGGATGTCAGTTTCTTGGTGGCAGATTGGTGTCGTGGCAATGCAAGAAGCAGACTTCAGTTGCAATTTCAACCTGTGAAGCAGAATACATGGCAGCATCCAACTGCTGCTCCCAGGTTCTTTGGATTCAACAACAGTTGCGCGACTATGGTCTGAATTTCTCACTTACTCCTATTTGCATTGATAACACAGCTGCTATCTCAGTAACTAACAATCCCGTGAAGCACAGTAAAACTAAACATATTGACATACGTCATCATTTTATACGGGATTGTGCTGAGAAGAAACTGATTGTGCTTGAAAAGGTGGATACGCTTGATAATTTCGCTAATTTATATACTAAAGCGTTTGACAAAACAAGATTTCAAAACCTTATTGAGCTGAATGGGATGATCAATCCCGAGTAACCATGCTTTTTATGTTTGTTTAAAAAAAAAAAAAAACAAAAAAAAAAAACGTCACTATCGCTTAGAATTATGTCGGTTGCCTCAGTTTGAAGGACATGTCTTAGGATATGTTTGGTCCTTATATCTACTTGTAGAATATGAGGATAGCCATTAACCAGATGACTGAAAGTGACCGGGGCGGTTTATGATGAGTTTTCATTCTTTTGCTTAAAATTAGTCGATCATACTTAGTTAGAAGGACACATACTAGTATGTGGTCGGTCCAGCTGATCCATTGGATCTTCGGGATAGCCGTTTACCTGAAGACTTTGTTCTGGTCGGGGCGATTAATGTTAAAATTTTTTAAAGGGAAATGAAATTATTTTTCAAGTCTACTACTTCGTAAGAAGTTCGTTTGCTATGTTTAACAGAAAATTGATCCAACCTTGGAAAATGATAGATATACTGATTCTGTGTGCTTAACTAGTGAAGTTATTAGGCTTAAAAGGCTTTAGAACAGTCATTGTATGTCATGGTAGCTTTTTATGGTGCGTAAAAGTAGATGTGATACAAATTAAATCTACTCAATTTTACGTGGAAACTCCTTAAGAGTTTTGCATGTCTTCATATATATCTTTCCGAATGATAGGCAGAAAAGCCATTACCCAGTCATACACGAGCCCGTAAGTGTTCTGATTCCCGCAAAGATAGTGTGTGAAGAAACTGCAGTGATCCAGATTCGAGACTTGCAGTTGTTTACTACTCTGAAGTCTATGTAAATGTTTATCATAAAAAAAAAAAAAAATTAGGAGTTATTGAAACATTCTATAGCTGAAAATGTCAAGACTTCTCAATCATAGAGTAAGAAAGAGAACGGGAAGCAGATGAAGAGTACTTACAAACTTAATCAGACACTATGGGTCGAGGTCAATTCGGGGTGACTTGGGAAAGCCAAATATGCTTTGAGAATAGATAGGAGGCATCATAATCTCTGAGTTGTTGCCCACTTAAATTTTGAGGCATAATTGAACCTAACTCGTATCACAGAAACGATGAAAACCATCTTAACTTATCTACCTGCTTACAACCTGTTTCTTTATGTCATAATACAGCTAAATACGGTTCTATGTGACAGTCACGTAATTAGTATGATTCCTGTTCGGATCTTTTCTAAAACGTAGTAGTCCCTATCGAGACTGAAATTTGATCCCTTGTACTTTAATTTTTAAAAGTTTTTTGTACTTAGGTAGTTTTATGATTTTGTATCTGGTTACTTGGACTTGATCGTGTCATTTAAATTCTTAAAGGGAAGTTCTAAAACTTAAATGCAAAATGTTCGAATTATAAGGTTTGATTTTGTAAATATAGGCGAAGTTGTTAAACAGGCGAACTTGTGAATAACTTCGCCTAGGCGAAGTTAACCGTAACTTCGCCTGTATAACATCGTCCCTATATAAGGATTTTCAAAGGTCAAACTGTTCATATTTTTCAAAATCAGCGAACTTGTCTCCTAAAACCCTAAGCGAACTTCTCGATAATTTTCGCGAAGTTATCTGTCGATTCATCATTCATCTTTGTTATCTTTCTTCGATTTCAAACCGATTTAAAGGTGTGTTTGGGTTCTTATATCTTATAATCGATGTTCATGTTGTTAATCCTAGGTTGTTTCGACAACCGGTTAGTGACCTCGGACGTTCGATCCTTAAACCCGGTTTCAAACTTGTTTTTACGTGGTTGTGAACAACCTGAACGTCTAGACCATCATAAAATCGAGTTTTACGGAATCCACAATCGTTGAAATCGCCAACTGCACGTCGTTCGAAATCCTTACTGTCGCCGATTCAGATTCAGGCGAACTTACGATTTGGGCGAAGTTATCTGTAACTTCGCCTGAGGCTTAACTTCGCCTGAGGCGACGTTGTGGTGAGACGAAGTTATCATTAACTTCGCCTGGACCTTTTTACTTATTAGTTATTAGACGAACTTAAAGATGAAGCGAAGTTGTTCCCAACTTCGCCCCAACTTTAACTTCGCCTATACAGATTTTATCACAACTTCGCTCATGGTAACAAGCGAACTTGTGTTATGCCTTAACGTTTATCTAACTTGGTTCGTTTGTTGCAGATATGGCTGCTGTTGCCGGTGCTGGAGGTGCTGGAGGAGATGACGGAGATAATCAGAGGCAATTCTTCCCGGGTCACAACATGTATATCACCTTAGACCCGGAAGCGAGCGGTGTTGAGGATTACCGCGAGATAATCACATTCCTCCTTCGCTCGAGGATATTCCATGCAATCACTACGACTCTGCCGATTTCCTTACCCAATATTGAGGATTTTTGGCAGACAGTGGAATACGATTGCCGCGTTGAGCCCCCGGTTATGCGAGCAACCGTCAACAATCAAGAAGTTCAGTTCTCGTCTGAACAAATTCGGGTGGCTTTACGTTTTGGAGAGGAGACTAGGGATGACCCTACAGAGTTTGTTGCTCCGTTCCGCGATGGAGCATTTCTACGAATGGGCTATTCTGGTCCATTGGGCGATACACAACGGAGGAAGAGTTTCCTACTTGATCAGTGGCGCTTCCTCATGCACGTAATGATTGTCTGCATGTCTGGGAGGAAGGCGGGGACTGATGGTATGGGTGCGACCATGCAGTCAGCAATGACTGCTCTGACTTATAACAAACGTTATAGCTTTAGTCAGATGGTCTTTTACGAGATCGATAGACAGAGAAGAGCGATGGCCCGTGAGAGGTTCATCATGTATCGAAGATTCATTCAGATGATCTTGAATCATGTTGCTCCCATGTTGCCTCAACGACGTCCAATACGATACGTGGAGAGTGTGAGCAAACGTATCTTCGCTCAATGCCGAACATCCAGTGCGAGGAGCAAGCCTGAACTGCGTCCAAGGCATACTCCACTCTTTGGGTACTTAATAAACCCGGGGTATGTGCCAGCTCGTGGGGATGAGTTCAGAGACCCGGCACCACAACAGGCAGGAGCATCTCAAGCTATACCTGCTGCTCCTGTTGTGTCACCGGAGGAGGAAGTGGACCTTGATGCAGAATTCGGAGGTCAAGGATTCTTCGATATGGATCGGGTGGATCCAGAGGAGAACGTTCAGATCCCAGTTGAACGTGTCTCGACTGTGCGTATTACTAAAGCAGCTACGACGGTGGCTGACTCAGATCTTGATGATGTTATGGATGAGGCGAGAAGGATGTTGGTGACTCAAGAGAGGACGTTTGGGAAGAGAAAGAGGACAGATGCTGATAGTGAGTCAGAAGAAGAAGAGGATATTCACAAGTTGATTAGACGTTCAAGACGGGAAAGGACAGGTGCAAGTATGGGAGCTGGAGAGACTTCAAGAGTTGTACATTTCGCTCCGCTCGCACTGTCAGGTATGTCGATTGTTCCTACATCACTACAGGTCACAAGTTTAAGCGCCGCGGATGTTTCCGTGGTGGCTACATCATCAGCTTTCGGCATTCCATCTACTACTTTCCAGAGGACGACTCCGGAGATTGTGTCTTTACCACCTCCAACGCTTACTCCTTCAGAGGTGGTTGCACAATTTGTTGAGTCGACAGTCGTTGCAACTGCAGGGTTGTCGGTCACGATACCACCTGCGGTTACGTCCACAACTACTTCTGATGTCCCGGTTACATGTGAAATCCCACCTCTTCTCAAGACATATCTCACATGAGGTTCGATTTCGATGCAACCCTATCAGACTCGGAGAGAATAGCTGCACTTGAGCGGGTCGTGGTAGAACAATCAATGGTGAATCTTGTCCAGACCCAGGCTATTCAACGCCTAGTAGCAGAAAATCAACTACAGTCGTCCCTCCTGGTTGAACATGGAAGAATTATAGATGCTATGAAGGAGTTCTTGGCATCTCAGGGGGAGACAAGCTGTAAAGGCGACGAGCTCAGGACAAAGAAGAGGAATGACAGAGACGATGATCCCAATACATCGAAAGGTGCAGGTGGTGAGTTGCCAAGAACTACTCAAGCTCTTGGGACTTCCACAGCTCAGGGGGAGTCTGCAGGTGCAGTTGGTGGTTCTGGTGGTGATGAGGTGGTGATGGTTGATGACGAGGATGATGTGATCGATGCCTTGAAGGAATTAGATGATGATATGTTGGATGATGAATTTATGTGTGAAGATGATATATTGCCAGTCGAAGAGATTGAAAAGATTGGTGAACAGATTGTGATTGAAGATGATATTGAAGAAGGTGAGATAGTTGAAGAGAATGTTGAACACGAGCTTCCAACAGTTGAAAAGTCAGATATGGATAAAGATACAGTAAATGATGAGACTGAATGGGAGGAGCAGCCTAGGTGGAAGGAAGGCTATGCTCATTGGTTTATCAAAACGAAGAAGCCAGTGGTACCAACCATGTTCAAGAAGAGTTATAATATTAAAGGGTACGCTGAGTCAAAGAAAGGAATTATCTGTTGGCTATATGATGAACAGCTAAAAGTGTTCGTGGTGAAAAGATATGATGGGATACAATACTTTAAGAGGACGTTGAGATCTCTCAATACCTTACCTGAATGTGAGGTGAAGGATGGCTAGATTGGGGTTGATTAATAGAAGCGATGACAACATGGCCAGAGTTATTGGGAAGATCGTGTGGAAAGAAAGTATTAAAGAAAAGAAGTTTGAGTTATTAAAGCCACAGAAGGGAAAGCTAGTGGAAGATAAAGAAAGGGGAATGAGAGCAGATGGCAAACCTTGGATGGTAATGAAGTACAAACCGATTCGGTGTCTTAAAGATGTGCCGAT
The DNA here is from genome assembly GCF_021521415.1 of Bidens hawaiensis. Lineage (NCBI taxonomy): Eukaryota > Viridiplantae > Streptophyta > Magnoliopsida > Asterales > Asteraceae > Bidens > Bidens hawaiensis. The sequence goes on from NW_027494964.1 coordinate 250,906, forward strand.
GAAGACAATGCCCAAGGATGTGTTGAAGAACCTTAAATGGTGGTATGTTGATTGCCAGACTGCTGAAGCCGTGATGGAAGACGAAGAAGAACAAGAAGTGCTAAGAGTGTATGATCCGATGCATCTTGTTAATTTATCGAAAGCTGATCTGCAGGTGTTAAATGAAAAGAAGATATTTTATATTCCTGCTTGGAAAGACGAAGCAAGGAAATATCAGCGAGTAGTCACGGTATGTGTGAGAGAAGGAGTACATGCATGAAGACAAAGAGATTGAAGGTTACAAGACACGTGCTTGAAGATCAAGACATGAAGCTACTGCCAAGGGGGAGTCTGTTGGTGCATAATGTCAGTAGTTCATAGTCTAGTGTCTGTAATCGAATCTGTAATGTTAATTATGTTTTATATATGTTTTAAGCGAAGTTGTTAACAAGTTCGCCTAGGCGAACTTGTTAGTCAAGCGAAGTTATGGACAACTTCGCCTGAACATGCCAGGCGAAGTTGTCGTGTATTTATATACCTAGCTTACGGCTTGGTTAGGCAGTAAAAAAATCAGTTGTTTGTGTTAGTTTGTTCGAGTTGTTACGAGAGCTGTAACGTGTGTCTGTAACAGTGATATTACATCACGTGTTTGAGTTATTATATAACGTGTGTTTGTTTCGTGTGTTTGTGTGATTCGTGTTCTATACTCGTAACGATCTACGCAGGGATTCCGCACCTGAGTTGATCGAGATATCTCGTGCGATCCGTCCAGGGAACCTACAATTATCCATACAAAAAACATATACTTAATTATATAATAATATCCATTTAAGGAACACTAACTATTATCCATGTAAGGAACCTATACTAACAAACATGTACTTACTGGCATACATTTAACTTACACACATTCTTTCACGACACATGTAAAATCCGAAGATTGTTCACGCACCGACAAACTTGTTCTTCCATACATTCAATATAATTAAATACATAATATTTATATAACATAACATACAATATACGTCACAAAATTAAAGCGAGGTACATCAACTTTCTTCCTACGAGTATGCATACAGCCCAAAAACGTTCAAAAGGAAAAGGGGGCCTAGAAACTCACCTGGATTCGTAAGCGTTCTGAATTAATAGTAACTCCTTTCTTTAACTGCGTAAGGCTAACTGTTTAAAAACAAGTTGTCAATTAACTGGACTAACGAAACCATATGGGTGACCTCCTGGGAAGTCTCCACCTAGGCAATCAAAAGCAAATTCATGAGCTCTTTGTAGGCAAAGCGGACAATATTGGTGATGCGAGGAGCCAGATGTTACAAGTGGTATCAGAGCCACTCTTGTGTCGTTCGGGATGGTGGGGCAAACCTCATTAAAAACGGTGAGTCCCCGGGGTTGTTGTAAGGTACACCTTAGGCAAATCCCACATCCTGGATGGGATGGTGGGGCAAACCTCATCGAGGACGATGAGTCCAAAGGGGGGTGTTTGTAACATCCTAGGCAAATCTCACATTGGTCGTGGACAAGAGAGATCCTTGATTCATAAGTAAATGTCCCGCCTCTTAAATCATCAACGCGTTTTGGGATTAATGGTAGTGGACGAGATAAGTGCTCCACAGTTAAGCGTGCTCAGGTGAGAGCAAGGTTGCAAAAGTCGCTAGGCGATCACAGGGCGGTCGACTAGGGAGTTTCGAGTACTCGGTCTAGGCGGGGTGTACTCGGGGAGTATTCGGACATGGTATTTTATAAAGGAATTCATTTTTTGGAGATTATATATATGTCAAATATGAAAAGTTTACTATATTTTCTACAAAATACAAATAAAAAAATACAAAAACAATCAATAACACGTACATATTAGTTCAAGAACATGTCTTAGTTGATGAAAGATGTACCTCAATCGTACTTTAATAAAAGGTTTGCGAGTTTATAACTTCGAATCGGATGATAACAATGGTGGTTGCGAGTTTAAAACAATAATTAGGTTGTGTCTTAGCGTGAAAAGGAAAAAAAACAATGGTGGGCTCTTGAAGAAATTGAATTTTTTTAATAAAAGTCAAAATTTTGTTAAGACCGAGTTGGACCGCCTAGCCCGAGTAGAGCCGCCTAGGTCCGAGTTGGTCCGCCTAGGACCGAGTTGGACCACCTAGGGCCGATTCCGAGTTTTTTTACCTTGGAGAAGAAAAGCGGTGCAGTGAAGTGCCGAGGAGCGCCTAGGCACCGAGTACTCGGCCGCCTAGACCGAGTTTTACAACATTGGGTGAGAGTAATAGCAGAATGGGTGACCTCTTGGGAAGTCTCCACCTGGGCAACAAAAAACAAATCCGTGAGCTCTTTGTAAGCAAAGCGGACAATATTGGAGACGCGTGGGGGCGGATGTTACATCTTACGCTGCCACATGGCAAAATGATGTTTAAGGGAATAAATTTGGATCCAGTCACCATAGATGTACACGTCGACTCTTACTTAGAGTGCCACTAAGAGAGATAGGGTATGCTTGGCAGGAAGCTTTTAGAAGTTTCAAGCTTTTAAGAAAAAACTCCACCTCAATTAAAAGTCTTGTTGGTTCAAGGAGCTTAAGCTTTAAGGTTTAGAGAAAAAAAACTTAAAGCTTCTACTAGTAGCGTTTAGAAAGAGCTACAAGTTTTTAGTATTTTAATTTACTTAAATAGTCTTCCAAAATAAATACATTTACTATTATTGTTTTTAGTTATACCCATTTTAATAATTTTATACATTTTATTAAAAGTTCTAGCTATTTTGCCAAACATTTAAATATATCTAAAAAACTACAGCTACCAGTTATCAGCTTCAAGCCACCAGCTACAACTACCAGCTAGTTTTGCCAAACATACCAAACATACCCATAAACTCAAACCAACTATCTTAAATGACGGGATACGTAGCCACTTTTTTTAAACAAACCTACTACTTTAACTAAAAAATCGATTTTTGGGTAACCACTTCAGTATTCAAGGTGATTAGGCCCACACTTCAGCATCAAGAAAATCCTTTTATTCCTGAAAGTGTTATTTTTATGAAAATACTCACCAGTTATATAATAACCTTAAGAATATAAAGAACTTGCATTTTGTAAGCCAGCGGATATTTCACAGGCCAATTCACCATCATTCTCACTTCTCAGAAGCAATGAGTTCATGCTCAACTTGCGTTTCTTCAGCCAATGTTTTCAATTGTATCTCTTACTCTCTTAGAGAATAAATTTAACCAAAACTACTTACATACCTTGGAAGGAACTTCCAAATGACCCAAATCTTGTACGGCAGCTTCTCAGCAAAGAGCTAATGAACATATCAAATTTATATATCTAACCAAAATAAAATGATTTCTAAATTGAGAAATATTTGTAAACTCACCTTTAACATAAATAATGCATCAGAGTCATCTTGTTGTTCCTTGCACGTGTATCAGACAGTTTAAGAAAAATTTACAATTTAAAATAAATTTATGCAATATGTACATAATGTGTATGGAAAAATATACTACATCATGACATAAGATTAATGAGGAAGAAGTGAAAATTTTAATTTGTATAACCTACAAAAGTCAACTTAGCGTGTGAAAGTCGTCAATGTGAGGTCTCGCCAGTTTCAAGCTTGAGCTTGTGTTTCTAGTGCGTATAAAAATATAAGAACATATATTGAATCAGAATAAGAATTGCTTGCTTTTTTTACCACGTTTGAAAGTAACTCCAATACTCGGGTGGGTCTTCCTAAGACAATATGTCAACCGTCCATATTGATTTTGAGATCTCGTCCTCAAGTGGAAAAAACCCACTTGAGTTAGGATTCCAACCTGAGACAAAAAAGATGTCAAATGTATCACTCTCGCAATATTAGACCATAAGATCAATATGTGTATATTATGTATATATATGTGGATGTGAGATAGGGAAAGAGTAAATATGCCACCCCAAAGTCCATTTCATGTTTGTAGCGAAGAACTTCTAATCTAGGGACTTTACCCTACAATGATGGACTTTGCTTGTCTTGGGTTTGTAATTAACTCGCCATGTAGATTTAGACCTCGGGAACTAAAGCTGGTTGTGAATGCTCTAATAAGAATTGCTTAACGATATTAGATTTAACTTTGTTAGGATGCTAAAGAAAATCAAATTTAGCCCAAAAATTAAGTATTATAATTAGCAACACATTAACTACATCATAATAACTAGATAAAGTAAAAGTAAAACCTTTTGAATTCTAATATCCAAAGCGGGTATACCATACACATTTGAAAGAGTTGCCACAATGGACTGCGCATTAAGATATGCAAGAACAGATGGAACATTACATTTTACCTCCAACACAATCTAAAAAAGGATACACAAAAAGTGAAAATTTTATCCAATTCACTTTTGAGTGAGTTCGTGTTATTATGGAAATGAGTCAACGAGGTCAAAAGTCACCAAAATTGTATTTTCACTGTCTAACAAATCATTAGTGCATGTGTGGAACCTTCTAAATTGGTTCATTCAAGAATAAAGATTGATACTGTAATACTATGGTAGATATAATGTACGTTAATGCCTTAACGTACGATAGGTACGCGAGACGCTCAAAGGCAAAAAAACAAAGGCAAAAGTACTAAATGCTCAACCAAACCCTAAGACGTTCAGCCAAAAACCTATAACGCTCAAAAAACACTCAAAAACGGTTTTCGTAAAAAAAAGTGAAAAATTGATCGATTAACCATCGAAAACTGTTTTTTCGGTGAACCAATGATTAATTGGATATGTATTGACGATTCCGAGATGTTTGGATGTGATTTCATGGATAGATTTCGTGAAAAAATGGATTCGCGTACCTATTATACGTTAAGGTATTATTGTATTGGATCTTTTACCTGTAATACTATATCGATCAGTAGATAATTAAGTAATAACATTTAACCAACAAATTATTATCGGTTAAAGAATTTCACAAAAGAGTGTTTTAAATCAACTCAAACCCCCAGCAAAAAAGTTATATGTTTCAACTTGAACCTATTTAACCCACTAATAACTTATTTTCCACCTTTTGAAGATACATGAAATAATAATCTTAAATAAAAATGAAAATTAAACGTGACAGTGAACTAAATGAACTGCAAGCCAAGATGGAAGCCATGAATCGTGGACTTGATGCACAATCAATATTTAAAAGTGATGAGTACAACTAGTCCACCAGTACGTAGCATCATTCAATAATTTCTGTAATTCTTAATGCAGAGGATTTTTAGTCAGGTTACTAAAAGGATTAATCCACGGACTGTTAGCCATTGGAAGCGATCACTTAGACACGACCTTATAAGTTTATTGGTGATATGTGGCTAAGTTGTGTGTTATTGATCTCTAGGAAGAGTTATGCGTCAATAATCTCTCGGTAAAGTTGACTGTTTTAAGTCGATCAAAATACGATTGTAAATTTTGAGACGGTTACAATATTCGACTGCTAACGCTACAAAATGAATGACCTTCAAACAAGTTGAATGACCTTTACAATATCATTGGTAAAGGTGGTTACCCTTGGTGATCCGTCAAACAAGAATAGCATGAGTTGGTGCTGCTCTTTTTTATTTTTTTTTCTAGTATTGTAATAGTACCCGGTTTTATAGTAAAGTGTTAGCTAATCTTGTTCTTGTATCACATGCCTTCGCATTTTGGTTCAGCTAACTTTTGTTCAAGTATGACATATATACCCATGGGTAAATAGGTAATTAAATTAGTATTGGAAGTTCATGCTATATTTATAATTTGGAGAGAAAAGCAAGGCCATCATGTTTAAAAATACATATAAAATTTGCCCAAATAATAAAAGAGTGTACACAACATTCAATAGATATCCATTATATATGCATGGCCACAAGTATATTCACCTCACAATAACCATCCATGCATACACTTGACTCGATCTCAAGTTCCTCATTCAAACTCTAAAAAAAGTAATAAGAAACACTATATAAATGTGTAGTTGGGATCATAATCAATGTGCCTTCACGACCTCAATCTACATAGTTGATTGAGTGTCACCAGTTATATATCTCTTTCATTGTTTACACTCCATAATTAATACGTTCATTTTAATATATAAGACAAGAGAAATGGAAATTAGTAAGTCTATTATACTTTTACTTTCTTTGGTTTTGGTTCTAGGAGTTGTGGATAGCTTCGATTACCATGAGAAAGAACTCGAATCGGAGGAGGGCTTGCAAGGCATGTACGAGAGGTGGAGACAACATCACAAAGTGACCGAGAAAAGCCCCGAGCGGTTCAATGTGTTCAAGTACAACGTACACAATATTCACAGAATAAACAAACAGAACCTACCATATAAGTTGGGGATAAACCACTTTGCTACCATGACCACCCATGAGTGGAGGAACACCTATGCCGATTCGAAGTCTCACCACATCAAGGCACTTCTCGGAATTCATAATAACTACAACAACAACAACTTAACCACGACTTATGGTCATGTTGATTTTAACAGTCTCCCACCAAGGATAGACTGGAGGGAACATAACGCCGTCACCCCTGTCAAGAGTCAAGGGCAATGCGGTAACATATTTATTTACTCATTAGTGGTTTGTGGTTATAATTTATCTTTGTTATTGAGATCCGCTAATTTAGAAATTTTAACTAAGAAATTTTTGTCTCATATGATTTAGGTAGTTCAACAAAATGATCACTAATTAAAATGCATACTAGACCTACAAAACAATATATGTTAAAATAGTAACTTTAGATTATACTTGTAATGATATGATGTTGTAACTCAAATAGTTATCTACATTCAAAACAATAGCGTTATGAATATTGCAATGGTATCTAACACTATTTTGATGTTGAGTTTTACAGCAAGTTGTTTTGCATTTGCTTCGGTGGGTGCAATTGAAGGATTAAACTCCATAAGAACCGGGCAACTCATAGGCTTATCAGAACAACAAATTCTAGACTGTGATTTAAGTGAGAGAACCCAAGCTTGTAGCGGAGGTTTAACATGCGGTGTATGTGACTGGGTCGTAGAGAATGGAGGTTTAGCTACGGAAGCGTTCTACCCTTACACTGGCAAAAAGGAATTCTGTGATAGAGCCAAGGTACAAACAAACTTATATATAAGTCCTGCAATGCTAACTTGTTATACATGCATATAAATAAGCGTTTGCTATTTCTTCTTATTGTTTTTCAAATCCAGTTTGGTCACCACGCGGTAACTCTTGATGGACGTGAGTATACAGTGGTCAATGATGAACAAGACCTAATGAAAACGGTTGCCGGCCAACCATGTGCTTTTATGATGGATCCTGGTGGTGATAACTTCATGTTCTACAAAGAGGTAACCTTTAAAACAAGCCTAGCTAAGTAAACCGTTTGGATGTTTCTATGATATGTAAACATAGCGATTTAATCATTCATGGTCATGTGTAGGGAATATATAACGGGCCGTGTGGATATACTCTAACACACGCCATGTTGTTAGTGGGATACGATCAGGCTCCTGACGGAACAAAGTATTGGATTGTTAAGAACTCATGGGGCGAAGGATGGGGAGAGAAGGGATACATTCGGATGGCACGCATTGGTGATTCACAAGGAATGTGCGGGATGAATGCCGAGGGTACATTCCCACTCAAATCTCCAGAAACGCGCAATATTGAACTCTAGATCTACTCCATGTCCATGCATGCATGCATCCAGAAATTTGGAATAATTAAGGATGATCAATCGTTCTTCATTGATAAATGATGGACACTAGAATAAACTATTGAATTGTATTATCTTTTATTTTTTATTCAACCATCCAAGAGAGGAACTCAGACATAATTTTGTATTAGATGACATTTTTGTTATTAATTTCGTATTTTTATTATCGAATTTGTTTATTGAATATCTATACTACTATATAAAGCATAATGGAAGGACAGGTTGGTAATTTGCTTTCAATTTATGTGAGGCATTCGATCGCCATGCGAAGAAGCTTCTTAGGATCATTGTCGTCGTAGTGAATGATTGTTTCTGTCGAATAAACCAGAGAGTCAGCGAGACAGAGACTGTATAGTAGCCGGCGAGAGGCGAGCAGAGTGATGAAAGTCGCCCAAGAAAGTTGCCTACAATAGCCTTTTTACTTGTGCGGTGAAACTCCAAAAATGACCTTGTTATTCGTTTAGAATCAATCGCGGTACAAAAGTAGTATTTTAACTAGTTGCATAATTACACAACTTAATCCAGCACATGTATGTTCAGTGTATAGTTGGATTTATTTATTTCTTTTTGGTCTCCATCCAGACTACTCGTGGGCGATCAAAAATACTTGCAATCGGATAAAATAATTAGTGTAAAAAGATTTAACATATACAGTGTTTGCTAAAAACAAAAAGTAAAGAATCTATGGCATGTGGTGTCACTATTGTTTTTTAAATTAACAGCAATCTAATATACTTTTAATAATACCTAATATACTTTTAATAATACTACACCAATGTCTGCTATACATGACTCGAGGTATTTCATCATTAGCCACGTTTTAGACGGACATAAGTCACATAATAAACAAAACCAATAAAGATATGGACGTGTTTAAACTTTAAACCTTAATGTCACTACTAAAATCAAAAAACAAAACAATCTAGACTTGTTTGCATAACCAATGTATGAAAGAAATTAACAAATATGTACATACTAGCATATGACACAAGGTTGAAACACGCATGTCATGTCCACATACATATGACTCCATTCCTGTCTGACGTGGCAAGAGGTTTTCCAAGACCACTCCAAGAGCAGCATAGCACCGAACCCGTGTGTTCCTTAAGAGTGCTAACTATCTTACCATTAGATATTGACCAAACGTGGACTGAACCATCAACCGATCCCGCAGCAACATAACCATTATCAGCACTAATACACGACCGACTCCAATTAGACGCAACTCGATTCTCACTCGCTCTTAACGTCCCACAAACTTCAAGCGTCCGCGTATCAAACAAATTATGCAAATTATCACGTCCACTCGTCAACACCGTATTACCATTCCTAGATAAACATATAGACGTAACTGCAAGCGAATGCGCGCAAACTTCACTTAATAATTTCCCCGTTTGTATATCCCATAACCGTAAATGCCCGTCAACATGACCCGAAAAAATAGTTTGACCATCAGGGCTAAACGATAACGCGTTACAATTACTCGGAAACATAATCGTGTTAACACAATACCCTTTATTAAGATCCCAAACTTTAATCGTCCGGTCGTAACCCGAACTAACAATATGCCGGGCCGACAATCTGCTCACGTCAACCGCACATACTTTATCTTTATGGCCCGTGAGTGTATGACGCGCACGGCCTGAATTCGCATCCCACACGTATAGATTGTTAGAACTACTCGCTGCGATTATGCATTTATTATCGTGGGTGATACTAAGATCGAGAACCGAGCCTAAACAGCCAGTGTATGTTTGGGTTAACCGGCCCTTGGTTGAGTCCCACATTTTGACAGTATGGTCTTGACCGCCACTGACTAGTTTACCAGAGCTGTTTTCAAAGACTATAGATGCACAACCGCCATCGTGGGCTGGGATCCGGTGTTTGCAGGTCTTCGGTATGACGGGTTCGACATAAAATTCAGCACCTTCTTCACTTTGGCGCACCACACCGTCCACTTGTTGTCTTGCGAGTTGTTCTAAACCGCTCGCTTTGAGCTTATCGAGCATTTCTTCGTATAAAGCATTCGCCTGTTAAATAAATAGATTAAATCCAAACTGAAAAATATATGTGTTAATTGAGTATATGAATGTGAAATAAAGAGAAAAGTACATAAAATAATAATAATAAAACTGAACTTTACATTTTTTCCTGATTTGGTAACGACTTTAAATTAAGTATAACAGTTAAACGAACAGGGTTTCCTTGTTTGTGTTCGTTTATTCTTAACAGGAGTGTACGAGTTCATTTATGTTCGTTTGTTAGCAGTACTAATGAAAGGTTTACGAACATAAACAGACATAACTTAACATAAACTAGCAAACATCAATTAAAATTAAACGTGAACGTCAATCTGCCGGGCCTAAAAAAATTAATAAAACTAGACTAAACTGTAGTGGGTCTAAAAAGTTAAACTGGATATATAAACAAACGACAACGAACGAACTAGCACACACGTTAACAAATGAAAGTAAACGTACGAACATAAACAAGAGTAAATGAACAAAAGTTCAACATAAATGAACGAAGGAGACGTGTGCTCATGTTTGTTCATTTAACTAACCGAACAAAAGACTTTGTTCTCCTTCGTTCATTTATTATATAAACGAATTTCCTGTGGAACAGTTAACGAACGATTCACTGACCATTCGGTTAGTTTACAGGCCTAAAGTGACTTGTTCAACGAGTAACAGGTCACCTTTTGCTGATCTTTCTAAAATTGCTGGTGTGACTTCTTGTTGTCATGTTTATGTGTGTGAATATCCCACACGGATATCTATGAATTAATGCGACATTAAATAATACTTTATAACTAAATTTCTAAAAGACTCATTTTTCAAACTTGTAATACTTTTTGTGCAAAGTTGGTTGCTAAAATCAGCAGGTTAGTATCTGAGTATGTATAAGTTGGGTTCTACTTTGCACAAAGCTGGTTGTCAAAATTGAAAAAAAAATGCAAACTTTGTTTCTATAATTCTATTTCATGAAGTTCACCCTAAAATAAGACCTGTAGGTTATGATGATGAAGTTTACTGGAAAAGATACATAAAAAACAGGTGCCATATTATATCCAAGTACTAAAAGAAATAAATTAGAAAAATTAATAGTAAGCCAAACCTCATTAAGGCGTTCAGCATCCTGCATTTTCTGCAACATCCATCGATCAACCAATGTCTTGTTTTCAGTCTCTGCATTAATAGCTCTAGTTCTCATTTCTTCATATTGAGATTTAAGCTCTTTATTTTCACCAATAAGCAATTCAATAGCTTTAGTTTTATCTTCTAAAAGTGCTGTCAAACGAGAGCATTCATCTCTGAAACATAAACATAATCACATTTATTAATATGATAATACTATTATTTGCAGCACACTCAACTGTAGTATAGAACCTTGCTTGTTGAAGATCATGCTCAAGATTAGGAATTAGGGCTTCTTTTTCTTGAACTAAAGATTTTGCAGCTCTAGATTCAGCAACTTCCACCACAAGCTGCTCAGATAATCGAGCTTGAGCTTTATAACATTGTTGAAGTTCTAATTCAAGATTTTCTGCTTTATCCTTCCATTCAGAACCCTAAATGTTGCATATGAAAATTAAATCAGTTATACTGCTTTTATTGTAAGATTTGATGTTAGCAAATTGCAAGACACAATGCACTTTGATAAACTTTGACATCTATGCTTCAAATTGGTTAAAACTTTCTTGAAAACAGAGAGATTAGATGATTAAAAAGGATAAGAATGTACAGACTTTGAATCAAAATAACATCAACAAAGTATTAGCGTGTAACAAACAGGATCAACTGTTAGGTTTGTGGTAGTTTTGTTATTTATATGTCATCCTGTACTTGTAACCTCACGAGTGTTGAGAGCATAAAGCAACAAGAAATTCCTTGTTTACCGCCCGTATTTCCGCTTAGACAGAACCACGTAAAATCCTCGTGTCTCATGTTCGTTTAATTTCTGCATTTGATTGTGTTTGTGCGTGATGGGTTTGTGACAGTTTATGTTTTCTTATGCCTCTAAGCTAGAAACCATAACTTGTATCTATTTATATGTCATCCTGTACTTGTAATCTTTCATCACGAGTGTTGAGAGCATAAAGCAAGAAGAAATTCCTTGCTCCAGCCCGTGACGTAGGTCATTTTAGACAGAACCACGTAAAATCCTTGTGTCTCATGTTCGTTTAACCTCTGCAGTTGATTGTGTGTGTGTGTGTGCTAGCGTGTTTTACTTAACCGAGATCCTAACATCAATCACAAAGAAGATGAATACATACACTCCTAGAAGTTGAAATACATATGAATAATATGGCCATAACATGCTTAACTTAAATTACTAACTAACTAACAGATTTACAAATCTCTAACAAGTTAAACACATACAGTAAATATTAGAGTTAAATAAATACTCTAACTATAATTATAATAATAATAATAATAACCTGAGAGGCAATAGGTTTAGAAAGAGCAACAAAGGCCGGTGCGTGAGCTCCTTCCTCAACCAAATGCCGCTTCCGAAGAGCCTTTAACGCGTGTTTTATCGCCTCAAGCGCGATTTCTTTGTCTGACCTAAAAAACAACACAAAGTCAATCGAATCAAATCATTCGATGGATAATAATATTACAGAACTAAAGAAAGGATTACTTACATGATGAATTGATTGGTAATCGGAGTAATCAATCGATAGGATTTGGGGATTTAGGGTTTTGAGATGAATGACAGGGAGGATCGGAGGTAACGTACCATCAACCAATGATGACGACCAGAAAAGGGCCCACCGAATTTTATGACTCGCGAAATAATAAGTTAGAGACCCGCGCGTTACGGCGGCTAAAACTTGAGTTGTGAATGAACATTTACGTGAGTACGTCTAAGCCAGTTGCCTCGCTGAGAACCTGAAAGAATCCAAACTGACAGGTTGTGGCGGGGATAACTTGTTGGTATCAGCACGGTTTGTTATGGCATCGAGAAAAGTATTTTGTTAGTTTTGTGTTGTTTGTAAAAAACGTAAATGCTTTATGACCAAGGTTAAAATACTAAAAGTCTTATACCAAAAATGTAAATTTAATGGTTTTTAATGTTTTATGGCGTGAAACTTTGAAAAACAACTAACTTATATGTCCAAAGTTGGAAGTTTAATGTTTTTAACATTGTGTTGAAAGTGTAAAGTTTTAAATTGTACACTTTGCCTTTTAATATATAGTAATAACTAGTAAATGACAGTGAGAAGGTTGATGAGGGGCGGACCTACATAGTAGATACCGGGTTCACAGGAACTCACTGAGTTTTAGTTTGTTAATACAAAGTTTATATAAAAACTGCAGTAAACCCATATAAATAAATAGAGTGAACTCATAAACAAAATGAAAAAGCAGTCTACTGGTTAAAACCTTTGATTGTGTTACAGTGGACCCGGGTTTGATTCTCTTCTACAACGAATTTTGCTGATTTTTTTAAAATACTAACAAAAAATTTAGAGGGTTCTAGCTTTAATTGTGGTCCTGTGTCCATTTTATCATCAGATCTGATTTTATTATATTCTTTTGTAAGTAGATTTGTTGTTAAAATATGCCAATTTCATATTTTAGATCTAGGGTTGTTTTTAATTGCTTTAAGAATGTAGCAGCATAGGTAGGAGTTGCAACTTGCAAGTAGCTCAATTGTTTTAAGTAGTATAACCATTATGAGTCCTTAGATTTCATATATACGAGACTATAACGATTATATTGTTCTTAGGTATACTTTTGTTTGATCTCAATTTGATTCTTAGAATATATGAAAATGTTTTGCATACTTTTTGTCACTTTGTTAATGAAATATTGAGGAGATGAATAAAATTTTTAGTGATAATCTATATGATAAGGTTATGACTTTTAGGTCATTATAACGTGATGAATTAATCATTTTAATACTTCTTCTTTCTAAACTGGCATGTGCTAATTTTGTTAAAATGCATTCCGACACGAAACAAATATACCACATTCTAAAATTACTTTTAGCGCACCTGCACACCCCCCTTCTAAAAAAAACCTATTTTGCCACATATAATCACCAGTCTATGCCATAAAGGCCTCAACCACATGATTAGCCGACCCGACTCGTTGAAGGGACCCTGAATTTTGTTTGTCCGGTCTTTATAAAATTAGAGTATCTTAATACAGTGAACCCACTGGAAAAAATTCATGGATCCGCCACTGAGGTTGATATCTGTTAACTAGTGTGCCATGATGAAATGTTGATAAAAACATAAAGTTACTAAAGGATGTATTTATATAAAATTAAGTTTGCGTGAAGAAAACATATGGATATTTTATGTTTGACGTATGTGTTTTGGTCATGCATTATGTCAGCTTGGTGTTAAATCGAATTTATATCAAAACATGCATATAAACGTTGTCGTTTGTATTCGAAATTTAGAAGAACACTACGTTGTGAAAAAAAGTTGAAAATATGTTATATATGAGCCAAATCGGTTTTGAACGAAACATAAACTGAAACACATTTATATTCAAAAAAGTAAAGTTATGTTGTGAAAAATGTTAAAAATATATTATATATGACCTTGATCGACATTGAACGAAACTTATACTAAATCGTAAATATTAATAAGCACGTCATAGTAGTATATTTGGAATTCTAAAATAAATCATATTTTAAAAATAGAATTTTTCAAATATTAATTTGAAAAATAAAAAAAACATGAATATAATATTAAAAGTTAACTACTTAGCGCATATGTGAAAAATGAATTGGTTAAGGTTCATGAATAGTAATTTATGTGTGATAACCACTAAATGGTTTTTAATATATACATAGTGTTATTCTTTATAAAATTTTATTAACTTAAACAATACTGGGAATTATATCTATGTATTGTACAAACTTAAATAAAGTTTATAATGTGTGAATAAATTGACGATACTCTGGGTTATATCTGTAGAACATGGGTCACAATATTATTTAAAAATTATAAAATAAAATAAGTATAACGATACTCTCATTATACAAGAGAAATACCGTAGTACAACACCGTTTATAGAACCAACATGATATAAAATAAAGTACAATTTACATATTAATATAAAGATTCATGCCGATGTTTTTGATGAGAATTTGAACAGAAACTGCTTGACTCAAGTCTTCCACTTGTTGAGTATCTTCGCATTCGTATTAGTTTTCCTTGACGTGGCTAACTCCATTGACTGCAACAAAATATGAACAAAACAATATATATTGAGTGTGGTTGAGGCATGTATTTAATATGCTTCCTTTAAAACAGATTTTGGGTCTATATTAAAGAGTCGTATGTCTCCCAGGGTACAAAAATCGGAACAGTGTGTATTGTCAGAGATGGCACTCGCACCCGCAATTGCACTAGGTATATAATGGTGTTCTTGAAAAGAGAAAAAGTTAGAAGAATAATATGTTGATGTAATCGAGTAGAAAATATCATCTCTATGAGTTCTCAGCATATGAGCCTTCAAGTGTTCTTCATGCTCCTATACCTCTCTTGTATATATTTCTATTTGTATACCCCCCCCCCCCCCCTTCCTCAAATGAGGCACCAAGTCTACTAAATATACAAGAGTTGTAGGTGAGTGAAAAGTCTCACTTAATTAAAGACTTAATACTCTAATAAAACTCATCACAAAGAAACTATACTCAATAGTTTCAACATATGAAGAGTTTAATATTAATAATTTAATATATTAAATTTCATTAACCAACTTATAATTTTTCAACAATATCTATGTATTATACAAACTTAAATAAAGTTTATAATATATGAACAAGTGTTATCAGACGTAGAGTAAAGAGTTAAAATGTTATTTTAACTTTGAATCTAAGCCGGTTAAATGATGTATTTAGTTATACTAGACGGGTGTCCGCGCGATGCTGCGGGAAACACTGCTTTGGTAATCACATTACAAGTTTATGTGTGTTCATTGTTAAGTTTGAAAATGTGAAACATTTCAAACTGGTTATTGGTTTGATTCCACGATTGATTTTTTTCTTTAACCTTTGGCCAACCGATTTCATTTTTCAACGGGGTGGTTTCGGTTTTCGACGACAAAAAGACGTTACTAACGTTTTGGTTCACGGTTTAATTTAAAAACCATCAGAAACAAACCACAAACACTCATACATAAAATGTTATTTTTTTTAACTGAAAAACTATAGCAATATGATACTCATATTAAAGATAATAAAATGATTGTTTTATGGTGCAATGCTTTATAAAAATATTAACTTATAAAAACGTTATGGCCGTTCAAATTTCGTGGGGGGGGGGGGAGTTGGGTTAAAAGTGAAAATAAAAAGAGTATATAGGTAAAAGATTAAGGTTCATAGTTGTAAGTGTTGTTTAAATTTACAAAAATTGATTAAAGTTAAGGGGGGGAATTATAAATATCTTTAATGAATTGAAAATGCACGTGATAATATAATTCAAAAGACAATATTGTCTTTTTCAACATGCTTTGTTGGTTGTAAGTTATGTATTAAGTTTTGTAATTTACTTAAAATTAAACGTCTTAATTTGCTCATTTTTCCCTCACTATAGTATAGATATTGATATAGATTGTGGGGCTTCATAACGATATTTCAGAAACCTCGTCTTTGAAGTGGGCACGCATTCTTTTTTCTAGTGATGTGCTTATGAAAATGACTGATTAACCACACTTTTTTATACGATTAAAAGTTTATATAAGATGTGTTAAACAAGAATATGTTTTGTGGGGTGGGGCCGTGGGGGGATTATTCTTCCTTTCTCTTTACAATTCACAAAGGGATTGCAATACAATGATACATTAAAACTTATATTACTCAAGAAATATATTATTAAATAATCTATTTTATTGATAATAAAATAAACAACTCTCCTTTCATGATAGTAAAATATACAAACTTGTATTCCCATATATTCATTGTATATTCCTTCGTCACATGTAGGAAAATACACAACAAACAAAACACAGCCACAAACAACTAGCAATTTACTCGTTTGGTGGTTGAAAACATAACGCGAGAATATAACGACTAATTAATTCAGTAACACCCCACTCCACTATTATCCGTACAACACCCCCACTATTATTTATGTGGAAGCAAAATGGGCTGCTACAACGGATTAAAGTAATGATCAAATTATTCAACATTACTTTCACAAGTATATAAACAATCAACTCGTAACACAATATAACAAAAGTGGAAATAAAACTTGTTGATTGAAAAAAGTTGCAAATCCAAAAAGATACTTGACAGATACATAAATATATAATAAGATAGAAAAACACACATAGGATATAGGCCACCATCAAAATTGAGTCAGTGCATTAACTGTAAAACTGTTAAGCAAAAACACTATCACAAGTGGATTGCAAAGTGCCTCTAATTTTTCTAGATAGAAAAGGTCCACCGTTTATATTATAGACAGGTCACGTATATCTTGTATCAGCCATCGAAAGCACGAATTCAAACAAGATCGACCTGTATACAAATTTTAAAAATGAATGAATGGATCAAGCTGAAAATCAATAGTCAACCAAATCCTCTTCTCCCATGATCAAAAGAACCAAACCATTTAGTAACCAGAAAGAATCGGTGATAAAGATAAAAATTAAAACCTCACATGGTTTGTCCCATTATAACCAAACCAGATCAAACCATTTTTACCCAACACATATATTCTTGATTATTATTTCTTTTGATTGTTTAATCATGATTCATTATCGAGGCTATGCTTTTGAGATTGTTTGGCCGGTTATGTTGTTTATTATTGGGGATTTAAATGAACAGAAAAGAATATTGTGTTTGAATTGCACATTCAAATCTTAAAAAATAGTTAATTAAATAAAAAGTAAAAAAATATGAGAATAAAAGGTATAAAAAATGGGGTGAGAGAGGCTCGAACTCTCGACCTCAGGATCACTCTATATTGCTATGAGACCTACGCGCTAGCCAACTGCGCCACCACCCCATGTGATCATTTTTTTGTTACGTAGATAGATCTATCTTCTTAGACCAAGTTGTTTTCAGTTTACTAATTTGCACTAGTGTTTCGGCTTTTTCATTTTGTTTTCTAGGAAATTTTCTGCATTATCAACTTCTGGAGTTTTACCGTGACATTATATAGATTACAATTTACGACCCCCTATTTGGTATCCATGATGGTATTCCACTTAATAGGATTTCAGACATAAAAGGATTCGTAAGATAATGTGTCTTGAGATTTATACATCATCCAAATCTTCAATACATGTATGATTTTTGGGTGATTTATTATTGAGTTAACAATTTGATTAGTATAAAATTCTTAATATGATAGTATTCGTAACCATACTGCTTGGATGTGTGCCTAATATATATACCGTAAATAGAAAGTATTAAGTCCAGTGGTATTGATGTAATAGATGAAATCCAAATGGTGAGGGTGTATTTTTTTGAGTGGAGGAAATTGGTACAAGTTTTGAAGTAGGTTAATAGCAGGGGTGACCGAAATATTTGGGGGCAAAATGACAGGATGAGAAACTGTTATTTCGTAGATGATTATTTAGTTTGACACATATGTTATTTTATTTTATAAAGTCAAGCATGCATTGATAAATAATATAGATATTAAAAATATTTGAAAAATTTTGCCCCCATGCAGGATCGAACTACAGACCTCCAGTTTACAAGACTGGCGCTCTACCACTGAGCTATAGGGGCTGATGTTCTAATAAGGGATTACTATATATTTAATAACATATTTATATTACAATTGAGCTTATTTTTATCACAAAGTCAACTGTCATACGATAACAAAATTGAATGAAAAAACTTATGGAAATCACATAAATATTTCAATCTGTTTCAAGTGCCACGGAAGCAATCACATTCATGCACATGATCAAGAAGATTTGGGGATTTAAAGTTAACGTGTAATTAGGGTGTGCGTGGTGCAATTTAATTTAAGTGTGGTTTTGAGCAAAAACTGAACTGATTCAACGAAAAACTAGTTTAATAAATTGGTATTTTCGTTTTTTCACAAACACAAAACCAATATTTCAGTTTTCACAAAAAATTAAAACTGAACCATCAGTTATAATTTGGTTTGATTTTTTCTGTTTTAAGTTGGTTTTTTTCAGTATCATGCACATCCCTATGTGTAATGCTTAAATAATCATCTCATTTTCATAATGGTATGAAGGATTTATGAATTTACTTGTTGAGCACTTTGATTTTCCTTGTTGAACTTATGCTTAGTTCTAGACATTTGGCATGTCGTTAATTTTCATAGACAATATATCATACACCGCTCGATCGTGTGTACACCTATAGTTGGCTTAGTTAGGGAACATACATTTGGTGTGTAGTGTAAGTATATGGATTGTGCTCTGAGTGAGATTGAACCGAGTTATGCTATGTAACCAAATCAACATTAAATAAACAAACTAATAAACCATTAATTTCTTTCTCCTATTAACATAACTAATAAAAGTAAAATAATTAAAAAAAATAAAGAAAAAACCATTATAATTATTTTTTAAACTATAATAATTAAAAAAATAAAACCGTGTAATTTATTTTTATTTTTTATAATTTTTGTATTCCCCCTCTTCATTTTATTCTACATAAAATCACAAATACAATTTATTCATTCAGTATAACTTCTTTCAACCTAAAAACAATTTCTTTCAACTTAATTTATCAAAATTCATCAACGCGTAACTTTTATTTAATAGTCATCAATATATTTATTTTATTCTCAGTTGACATGCCAACAAAAATCATTGTGATGGATAATACAAAAAGTATATATATTGTACACATGTGTCGATTAAATATTAATATTAAATATACAACTTACACAAATCATTTAGCATATACTAGTTTTTAGCACATAAAACCTATAACATACACAAAAAACATGCAAGTTACCCTGAAATTCGGCATTAACCATTATATAAACTACACAAGAATAAATATAATAACTTTTAATATGGTTAGCAAATTATTCCCCTCGTTTTTTAATTTTAGAAAAAAAAACTAATTAATCTCGTTTTAAACTTGATTAAACATAATCCCTTGTTAATGGTTCTTCCTTATAAGCAATATATTATTAGTGGATTTTTAGTTCAAAAGTAGTATTCTTCCCATGATTTTACGTTTGCAAATGATGGAAATAAACTACTATTATGGTAATATACTTAGGTAGTGTTTGATAGAAAGGAATGATATGTGAAATGAAATTGGTCATTTCAAAGGAATAAAAAAAATTATGTTTGGTTGTTATATGGTAATGGAATGAACCATTCCATAATTAATGAAATTCCTTCCAAATATAGGATTTTCATTCTTTAAGTAGTATGTGTTTTTTTCGGGAAAATTTCCAAAATGATCCAAATGAGGAGAGAAAAAAAAATAATCCTAACTATATCAAGATTCCCAAAACAACCCTTAAAATATGTACTGAGAAGACGCATTGGGAAAATAAACGACGATATTTTTTAACCAGTCAAAATGTGACACGTGTAAAGATACTGACACACCAGACGAGATTTTTAAAAATATCGTCTTAAAAATCTCGTCTGGTCCGACCATATTTTTAAGTTAATTAACTCTTTAAAAAACCGTCTCTCTAGACGGCTTTTTCTTGATATTTGAACTTTTTTAATTTCGTCTTGGTAGACGCATTTTAATTGAATTTCGTCTTCCAAGTTCATATTCCAAAGTTTCTTATTTGGTGGCTATAAAAGTTTAAATATCGTCTGGACCGATAGTATTTTTCGTATTCCGTCTTACCGACAATGTCTTTTATTATTCCGTCTAATCCGACGTTATTTTTAATTATGTTTTAGGTAGACCCCACTTTACTAAATTAAACTATCAACTCTTCAAGTATTATTGATTCATCTTCATCTTCTTCCTTTTTATCTTCATCCAAATGAAAAATGCTCACCTCAACAGATGCGGATTCCGGACGTGTTTTTTCAGCCTTCACAAACTCTCGAAGAGGCCCGGACGAATCATTTTCGAGTAGGGTACGGTATTGAACAATGTATTCATCTCCAAACGTGAAAATTATGTTACCCGCCGTAGTACGATCCCAAAAACCCAGGACCCAAATCCGCAACCTCGACTCGATCTCCTCTCTTATACTTCATTTCGCTAAAGTGTACTTATGATTTTCAATGATCGGAGTTATTGATATAAGAAGATATAGATAGGAGAATGAAAGAGATTTGAACTCACAAGATACGAAACTTTGGAATATGAACTTGGAAGACGAAATTCAATTAAAATGCGTCTACGAAGACGAAATTAAAAAGCTCAAATACCAAGAATAAATTAATATGGTCGGACCAGACGAGAAACATAAAAAACCGTCTGGAGAGACAGTTTTTTAAAGAGTTAATTAATTTAAAAATATGGTCGACCAGACGAGATTTTAAAAATCTCGTCTGGTGTGTCGGTAACTTTACACGTGTCACATTTTGACTGATTAAAAAATATCGTCGTTTATTTTCCCAATGCGTCTTCTCAGTTCATATTTTAAGAGTTGTTTTGGGAATCTTGCTATAGTTACGATTATTTTTTTCTCTCTCTCCTCATTTAGATCATTTTGGGAATTTTCCCGTATTTTCTCATCCCTTCAAGGAATGAAATCAACAACACTATGATTATCATATATTATTACTATATTATAATCATTATTACATTACCAGGTTGTTATATTATTGTTATTAATTTTATTATATTATCATTATTTATATTAGAGTTATTAATTATTTGACATTTTTCCGAGTATTTTTATTCGAAATAAAAAGGAGTTAATACGAATGTTCATATTATTAATATACTATTTATTATTGTTACTAGTGGTGGTGGTAAATGGATGATCATTACATTCATACGTGGTAACCAAACATGACAATAAAATAGTAATGATTCATTTTATTCATTTGCCTATTCCATTCCCATGTCCATTTCATTCTCTCATCCATTCCATTACGTCATACCAAATATACCTTATGATAAAATGAGAAGAAATATAAGTGGGTTTATATACACACCTGCTTATATTACTTTTACCTGCCTCTCACCAATACATGAATTTCATATAAAGATTTCTATAAATGTGATTTGACATTCTATTTGTAACGGATGTGAAAGAAAGAGAAAACAATCATGGAAAAAAAATTCCACACA